>NC_069499.1:399589316-399818539 GCF_027579735.1 Bombina bombina | reverse complement strand
AACTGCACTGTAACAAATGTGTAATACTTATAATATTACAACCGCACTGTACCAAATGTGTACTACTTATAATATTGCAACCGCATTGTAACAAATGTGTAATACTTATAATATTGTAACTGCACTGTAACAAATGTGTAATACTTATAATATTGCAAATGAACTGTAACAAATGTGTAATACTTATAATATTGCAACTGAACTGTAACAAATGTGTAATACTTATAATATAGTAACTGCACTGTAACAAATGTGTAATACTTATAATATTGCAACTGAACTGTAACAAATGTGTAATACTTATAATATAGTAACTGCACTGTAACAAATGTGTAATACTTATAATATTGCAAATGAACTGTAACAAATGTGTTATACTTATAATATTGTAACTGCACTGTAACAAATGTGTAATACTTATAATATAGTAACTGCACTGTAACAAATGTGTAATACTTATAATATTGCAACTGAACTGTAACAAATGTGTAATACTTATAATATAGTAACTGCACTGTAACAAATGTGTAATACTTATAATATTGCAACTGAACTGTAACAAATGTGTAATACTTATAATATTGCAACTGAACTGTAACAAATGTGTAATACTTATAATATTGCAACCGCACTGTAACTAATGTGTAATACTTATAATATAGTAACTGCACTGTAACAAATGTGTAATACTTATAATATTGCAACTGAACTGTAACAAATGTGTTATACTTATAATATTGCAACTGCACTGTAACAAATGTATAATACTTATAATATAGTAACTGCACTGTAACAAATGTGTAATACTTATAATATAGTAACCGCACTGTAACAAATGTGTAATACTTATAATATAGTAACTGCACTGTAACAAATGTGTAATACTTATAATATTGTAACTGCACTGTAACAAATGTGTAATACTTATAATATTGTAACTGCACTGTAACAAATGTGTTATACTTATAATATTGTAACTGCACTGTAACAAATGTGTAATACTTATAATATTGTAACTGCACTGTAACAAATGTGTAATACTTATAATATTGTAACTGCACTGTAACAAATGTGTAATACTTATAATATTGTAACTGCACTGTAACAAATGTGTTATACTTATAATATTGTAACTGCACTGTAACAAATGTGTAATACTTATAATATTGTAACTGCACTGTAACAAATGTGTTATACTTATAATATTGCAACTGCACTATAACAAATGTGTAATACTTATAATATTGTAACTGCACTGTAACAAATGTGTTATACTTATAATATTGTAACTGCACTGTAACACATGTGTAATACTTATAATATTGTAACTGCACTGTAACAAATGTGTAATACTTATAATATTGTAACTGCACTGTAACAAATGTGTTATACTTATAATATTGCAACTGCACTGTAACAAATGTGTAATACTTATAATATTGTAACCGCACTGTAACAAATGTGTTATACTTATAATATTGCAACTGCACTGTAACAAATGTGTTATACTTATAATATTGTAACTGCACTGTAACAAATGTGCTATACTTATAATATTGCACTGTAACAAATGTGTAATACTTACAATATTGTAACCTGCACTGTAACAAATGTGTATACTTATAATATTGCACTGTAACAAATGTGTTATACTTATAATATTGCAACCGCATTGTAACAAATGTGTAATACTTATAATATTGTAACTGCACTGTAACAAATGTGTAATACTTATAATATTACAACCGCACTGTACCAAATGTGTACTACTTATAATATTGCAACCGCATTGTAACAAATGTGTAATACTTATAATATTGTAACTGCACTGTAACAAATGTGTTATACTTATAATATTGTAACTGCACTGTAACAAATGTGTAATACTTATAATATTGTAACTGCACTGTAACAAATGTGTTATACTTATAATATTGCAACCACACTGTAACAAATGTGTTATACTTATAATATTACAACCGCACTATAACAAATGTGTTATACTTATAATATTGCAACTGCACTATAACAAATGTGTAATACTTATAATATTGCAACTGAACTGTAAAAAATGTGTTATACTTATAATATTGCAACTGCACTGTAACAAATGTGTTATACTTATAATATTGCAACCGCACTATAACAAATGTGTAATACTTATAATATTGCAACCGCACTGTAACAAATGTGTTATACTTATAATATTGCAACCACACTGTAACAAATGTGTTATACTTATAATATTGCAATATTGTAACAAATGTGTAATACTTATAATATTGCAACTGAACTGTAACAAATGTGTAATACTTATAATATTGCAACTGAACTGTAACAAATGTGTTATACTTATAATATTGCAACTGAACTGTAACAAATGTGTTATACTTATAATATTGCAACCGCACTGTAACAAATGTGTAATACTTATAATATAGTAACTGCACTGTAACAAATGTGTAATACTTATAATATTGCAACTGCACTGTAACAAATGTGTAATACTTATAATATTGCAACTGCACTGTAACAAGTGTGTAATACTTATAATATTGCAACTGAACTGTAACAAATGTGTTATACTTATAATATTGTAACTGCACTGTAACAAATGTGTAATACTTATAATATAGTAACTGCACTGTAACAAATGTGTTATACTTATAATATTGCAAATGAACTGTAACAAATGTGTAATACTTATAATATTGTAACTGCACTGTAACAAATGTGTTATACTTATAATATTGTAACTGCACTGTAACAAATGTGTAATACTTATAATATTGTAACTGCACTGTAACAAATGTGCTATACTTATAATATTGCAACCGCACTGTAACAAATGTGCTATACTTATAATATTGCAACCGCACTATAACAAATGTGTAATACTTATAATATTGCAACCGCACTGTAACAAATGTGTTATACTTATAATATTGCAATATTGTAACAAATGTGTTATACTTATAATATTGCACAGTAACAAATGTGTTATACTTATAATATTGCAACTGCACTGTAACAAATGTGTAATACTTATAATATTGTAACTGTACTGTAACACATGTGTAATACTTATAATATTGCACAGTAACAAATGTGTTATACTTATAATATTACAACTGCACTGTAACAAATGTGTTATACTTATAATATTACAACCGCACTGTAACAAATTTGTAATACTTATAATATTGCAACTGCACTATAACAAATGTGTAATACTTATAATATTGTAACTGCACTGTAACAAATGTGTTATACTTATAATATTGTAACTGCACTGTAACAAATGTGCTATACTTATAATATTGCAACTGCACTATAACAAATGTGTTATACTTATAATATTGTAACTGCACTGTAACAAATGTGTTATACTTATAATATTGCACTGTAACAAATGTGTTATACTTATAATATTACAACCGCACTGTACCAAATGTGTACTACTTATAATATTGCAACCGCATTGTAACAAATGTGTAATACTTATAATATTGTAACTGCACTGTAACAAATGTGTAATACTTATAATATTGCAAATGAACTGTAACAAATGTGTAATACTTATAATATTGCAACTGAACTGTAACAAAAGTGTAATACTTATAATATAGTAACTGCACTGTAACAAATGTGTAATACTTATAATATTGCAAATGAACTGTAACAAATGTGTAATACTTATAATATAGTAACTGCACTGTAACAAATGTGTAATACTTATAATATTGTAACCGTACTGTAACAAATGTGTAATACTTATAATATTGCAACTGAACTGTAACAAATGTGTAATACTTATAATATAGTAACTGCACTGTAACAAATGTGTAATACTTATAATATTGCAACTGAACTGTAACAAATGTGTAATACTTATAATATAGTAACTGCACTGTAACAAATGTGTAATACTTATAATATTGCAACTGAACTGTAACAAATGTGTAATACTTATAATATAGTAACTGCACTGTAACAAATGTGTAATACTTATAATATTGCAACTGAACTGTAACAAATGTGTAATACTTATAATATTGCAACTGAACTGTAACAAATGTGTAATACTTATAATATTGCAACCGCACTGTAACAAATGTGTAATACTTATAATATAGTAACTGCACTGTAACAAATGTGTAATACTTATAATATTGCAACTGAACTGTAACAAATGTGTTATACTTATAATATTGCAACTGCACTGTAACAAATGTATAATACTTATAATATAGTAACTGCACTGTAACAAATGTGTAATACTTATAATATAGTAACCGCACTGTAACAAATGTGTAATACTTATAATATAGTAACTGCACTGTAACAAATGTGTAATACTTATAATATTGCAACTGAACTGTAACAAATGTGTTATACTTATAATATAGTAACTGCACTGTAACAAATTTGTAATACTTATAATATTGCACTGTAACAAATGTGTAATACTTATAATATTGCACTGTAACAAATGTGTAATACTTATAATATTGCAACTGCACTGTAACAAATGTGTAATACTTATAATATTGCAACTGCACTGTAACAAATGTGTAATACCTATAATATTGCAACTGTACTGTAACAAATGTGTTATACTTATAATATTGCAACTGAACTGTAACAAATGTGTAATACTTATAATATTGCAACTGCACTGTAACAAATGTGTTATACTTATAATATTGCAACTGCACTGTAACAAATGTGTTATACTTATAATATTGTAACTGCACTGTAACAAATGTGTAATACTTATAATATTGTAACTGCACTGTAACAAATGTGTTATACTTATAATATTGTAACTGCACTGTAACAAATGTGTTATACTTATAATGTTGCAACTGCACTGTAACAAATGTGTTATACTTATAATATTGTAACCGCACTGTAACAAATGTGTAATACTTATAATATTGTAACTGCACTGTAACAAATGTGTTATACTTATAATATTGTAACTGCACTGTAACAAATGTGTAATACTTATAATATTGCACTGTAACAAATGTGTAATACTTATAATATTGTAACTGCACTGTAACAAATGTGTTATACTTATAATATTGTAACTGCACTGTAACAAATGTGTAATACTTATAATATTGTAACTGCACTGTAACAAATGTGTTATACTTATAATATTGTAACTGCACTGTAACAAATGTGTTATACTTATAATGTTGCAACTGCACTGTAACAAATGTGTTATACTTATAATATTGCACTGTAACAAATGTGTAATACTTACAATATTGTAACTGCACTGTAACAAATGTGTTATACTTATAATATTGCACTGTAACAAATGTGTTATACTTATAATATTGCAACTGTACTGTAACACATGTGTAATACTTATAATATTGCACAGTAACAAATGTGTTATACTTATAATATTACAACCGCACTGTAACAAATGTGTAATACTTATAATATTGCACTGTAACAAATGTGTTATACTTATAATATTACAACCGCACTGTAACAAATGTGTTATACTTATAATATTGTAACTGCACTGTAACAAATGTGTAATACTTATAATATTGTAACTGCACTGTAATAAATGTGTTATACTTATAATATTGTAACTGCACTGTAACAAATGTGTTATACTTATAATATTGTAACTGCACTGTAACAAATGTGTTATACTTATAATATTGTAACTGCACTGTAACAAATGTGTTATACTTATAATATTGTAACTGCACTGTAACAAATGTGTAATACTTATAATATTGTAACTGCACTGTAACAAATGTGTAATACTTATAATATTGTAACTGCACTGTAACAAATGTGTAATACTTATAATATTACAACCGCACTGTAACAAATGTGTTATACTTATAATATTGTAACTGCACTGTAACAAATGTGTAATACTTATAATATTACAACCGCACTGTAACAAATGTGTTATACTTATAATATTGTAACTGCACTGTAACAAATGTGTTATACTTATAATATTGTAACTGCACTGTAACAAATGTGTTATACTTATAATATTGCAACTGCACTGTAACACATGTGTTATACTTATAATATTGCAACTGCACTATAACAAATGTGTTATACTTATAATATTGTAACTGCACTGTAACAAATGTGTAATACTTATAATATTGCAACCGCACTGTAACAAATGTGTTATACTTATAATATTGTAACTGCACTGTAACACATGTGTAATACTTATAATATTGCAACTGAACTGTAACAAATGTGTAATACTTATAATATTGCACTGTAACAAATGTGTTATACTTATAATATTGTAACTGCACTGTAACAAATGTGTTATACTTATAATATTGTAACTGCACTGTAACAAATGTGTTATACTTATAATATTGTAACTGCACTGTAACAAATGTGTTATACTTATAATATTGTAACCGTACTGTAACAAATGTGTTATACTTATAATATTGTAACTGCACTGTAACAAATGTGTTATACTTATAATATTGCAACTGCACTATAACAAATGTGTAATACTTATAATATTGCACAGTAACAAATGTGTTATACTTATAATATTACAACCACACTGTAACAAATGTGTTATACTTATAATATTGTGACTGCTCTGTAACACATGTGTAATACTTATAATATTGTAACTGCACTGTAACACATGTGTAATACTTATAATATTGCAACTGCACTGTAACAAATGTGTAATACTTATAATATTGCAACTGCACTGTAACAAATGTGTTATACTTATAATATTGTGACTGCTCTGTAACACATGTGTAATACTTATAATATTGTAACTGCACTGTAACAAATGTGTTATACTTATAATATTGTGACCGCAATGTAAAAAATGTGTTATACTTATAATGTTGCAACTGCACTGTAACAAATGTGTTATACTTATAATATTGCAACTGTACTGTAACACATGTGTTATACTTATAATATTGTAACTGTACTGTAACACATGTGTAATACTTATAATATTGCACAGTAACAAATGTGTTATACTTATAATATTACAACCGCACTGTAACAAATGTGTTATACTTATAATATTGCACTGTAACAAATGTGTTATACTTATAATATTGTAACTGCACTGTAACACATGTGTTATACTTATAATATTGTAACTGCACTGTAACAAATGTGTAATACTTATAATATTGTAACTGCACTGTAACAAATGTGTTATACTTATAATATTGTAACTGCACTGTAACAAATGTGTTATACTTATAATATTGCAACTGCACTGTAACAAATTTGTAATACTTATAATATTGTAACTGCACTGTAACAAATGTGTTATACTTATAATATTGCACTGTAACAAATGTGTTATACTTATAATATTGTAACTGCACTGTAACAAATGTGTAATACTTATAATATTGTAACTGCACTGTAACAAATGTGTAATACTTATAATATTGTAACTGCACTGTAACAAATGTGTTATACTTATAATATTGCAACTGCACTATAACAAATGTGTAATACTTATAATATTGTAACTGCACTGTAACAAATGTGTTATACTTATAATATTGTAACTGCACTGTAACAAATGTGTAATACTTATAATATTGTAACTGCACTGTAACAAATGTGTAATACTTATAATATTGTAACTGCACTGTAACAAATGTGTTATACTTATAATATTGCAACTGCACTGTAACAAATGTGTAATACTTATAATATTGTAACCGCACTGTAACAAATGTGTTATACTTATAATATTGCAACTGCACTGTAACAAATGTGTAATACTTATAATATTGTAACCGCACTGTAACAAATGTGTAATACTTATAATATTGTAACCGCACTGTAACAAATGTGTAATACTTATAATATTGTAACCGCACTGTAACAAATGTGTAATACTTATAATATTGCAACTGCACTGTAACAAATGTGTAATACTTATAATATTGTAACCGCACTGTAACAAATGTGTTATACTTATAATATTGTAACTGCACTGTAACAAATGTGCTATACTTATAATATTGCACTGTAACAAATGTGTAATACTTACAATATTGTAACTGCACTGTAACAAATGTGTTATACTTATAATATTGCACTGTAACAAATGTGTTATACTTATAATATTGCAACCGCATTGTAACAAATGTGTAATACTTATAATATTGTAACTGCACTGTAACAAATGTGTAATACTTATAATATTACAACCGCACTGTACCAAATGTGTACTACTTATAATATTGCAACCGCATTGTAACAAATGTGTAATACTTATAATATTGTAACTGCACTGTAACAAATGTGTTATACTTATAATATTGTAACTGCACTGTAACAAATGTGTAATACTTATAATATTGTAACTGCACTGTAACAAATGTGTTATACTTATAATATTGCAACCGCACTGTAACAAATGTGCTATACTTATAATATTGCAACCGCACTATAACAAATGTGTAATACTTATAATATTGCAACCGCACTGTAACAAATGTGTTATACTTATAATATTGCAACCACACTGTAACAAATGTGTTATACTTATAATATTGCAATATTGTAACAAATGTGTAATACTTATAATATTGCAACTGAACTGTAATAAATGTGTAATACTTATAATATTGCAACTGAACTGTAACAAATGTGTAATACTTATAATATTGCAACTGAACTGTAACAAATGTGTTATACTTATAATATTGCAACTGAACTGTAACAAATGTGTTATACTTATAATATTGCAACCGCACTGTAACAAATGTGTAATACTTATAATATTGCAACCGCACTGTAACAAATGTGTAATACTTATAATATTGCACTGTAACAAATGTGTTATACTTATAATATTGTAACTGTACTGTAACAAATGTGTTATACTTATAATATAGTAACTGCACTGTAACAAATGTGTAATACTTATAATATTGCAACTGCACTGTAACAAATGTGTAATACTTATAATATTGCAACTGCACTGTAACAAGTGTGTAATACTTATAATATAGTAACTGCACTGTAACAAATGTGTTATACTTATAATATTGCACTGTAACAAATGTGTAATACTTATAATATTGCAAATGAACTGTAACAAATGTGTAATACTTATAATATTGTAACTGCACTGTAACAAATGTGTTATACTTATAATATTGTAACTGCACTGTAACAAATGTGTAATACTTATAATATTGTAACTGCACTGTAACAAATGTGCTATACTTATAATATTGCAACCGCACTGTAACAAATGTGCTATACTTATAATATTGCAACCGCACTATAACAAATGTGTAATACTTATAATATTGCAACCGCACTGTAACAAATGTGTTATACTTATAATATTGCAATATTGTAACAAATGTGTAATACTTATAATATTGCAACTGCACTGTAACAAATGTGTTATACTTATAATATTGCAACCACACTGTAACACATGTGTAATACTTATAATATTGCAACTGAACTGTAACAAATGTGTTATACTTATAATATTGCAATATTGTAACAAATGTGTAATACTTATAATATTGCAACTGCACTGTAACAAATGTGTTATACTTATAATATTGCAACCACACTGTAACAAATGTGTAATACTTATAATATTGCAACTGCACTGTAACAAATGTGTAATACTTATAATATAGTAACTGCACTGTAACAAATGTGTAATACTTATAATATTGTAACTGCACTGTAATAAATGTGTAATACTTATAATATTGTAACTGCACTGTAACAAATGTGTAATACTTATAATATAGTAACTGCACTGTAACAAATGTGTTATACTTATAATATTGTAACTGCACTGTAACAAATGTGTAATACTTATAATATTGCAACTGCACTGTAACAAATGTGTTATACTTATAATATAGTAACTGCACTGTAACAAATGTGTAATACTTATAATATTGCAACCGCACTGTAACATATGTGTAATACTTATAATATTGCAACCGCACTGTAACATATGTGTAATACTTATAATATTGCAACTGCACTGTAACAAATGTGTAATACTTATAATATAGTAACTGCACTGTAACAAATGTGTTATACTTATAATATTGCAACTGCACTGTAACAAATGTGTTATACTTATAATATAGTAACTGCACTGTAACAAATGTGTAATACTTATAATATTGTAACTGCACTGTAACAAATGTGTTATACTTATAATATTGCACTGTAACAAATGTGTTATACTTATAATATTGTAACTGCACTGTAACACATGTGTAATACTTATAATATTGTAACTGCACTGTAACAAATGTGTTATACTTATAATATTACAACCGCACTGTAACATATGTGTAATACTTATAATATTGTAACTGCACTGTAACAAATGTGTAATACTTATAATATTGCAACTGCACTGTAACAAATGTGTTATACTTATAATATTGCAACTGAACTGTAACAAATGTGTTATACTTATAATATTGCAACTGTACTGTAACAAATGTGCTATACTTATAATATTGTAACTGCACTGTAACAAATGTGTAATACTTATAATATTGCACTGTAACAAATGTGTTATACTTATAATATTGCAACTGAACTGTAACAAATGTGTAATACTTATAATATTGCACTGTAACAAATGTGTTATACTTATAATATTGTAACTGCACTGTAACAAATGTGTTATACTTATAATATTGCAACTGCACTGTAACAAATGTGTTATACTTATAATATTGCAACTGCACTGTAACAAATGTGTTATACTTATAATATTGCAACTGTACTGTAACAAATGTGCTATACTTATAATATTGTAACTGCACTGTAACAAATGTGTAATACTTATAATATTGCAACTGTACTGTAACAAATGTGCTATACTTATAATATTGTAACTGCACTGTAACAAATGTGTAATACTTATAATATTGCACTGTAACAAATGTGTTATACTTATAATATTGCAACTGAACTGTAACAAATGTGTAATACTTATAATATTGCACTGTAACAAATGTGTTATACTTATAATATTGTAACTGCACTGTAACAAATGTGTTATACTTATAATATTGCAACTGCACTGTAACAAATGTGTTATACTTATAATATTGCAACTGCACTGTAACAAATGTGTTATACTTATAATATTACAACCGCACTGTACCAAATGTGTTATACTTATAATATTGCACTGTAACAAATGTGTAATACTTATAATATTGCAACTGAACTGTAACAAATGTGTTATACTTATAATATTGCAACTGAACTGTAACAAATTTGTTATACTTATAATATTACAACTGCACTGTAACAAATGTGTAATACTTATAATATTGCAACTGCACTGTAACAAATGTGTAATACTTATAATATTGCAACTGCACTGTAACAAATGTGTAATACTTATAATATTGCAACTGCACTGTAACAAATGTGTTATACTTATAATATTGTAACTGCACTGTAACAAATGTGTAATACTTATAATATTGTAACTGCACTGTAACAAATGTGTTATACTTATAATATTGTAACTGCACTGTAACAAATGTGTTATACTTATAATATTGCAACTGCACTGTAACAAATGTGTTATACTTATAATATTGTAACTGCACTGTAACAAATGTGTTATACTTATAATATTGTAACTGCACTGTAACAAATGTGTAATACTTATAATATTGTAACCGTACTGTAACAAATGTGTTATACTTATAATATTGTGACTGCTCTGTAACACATGTGTAATACTTATAATATTGCAACTGCACTGTAACAAATGTGTTATACTTATAATATTGTGACCGCAATGTAAAAAATGTGTTATACTTATAATGTTGCAACTGCACTGTAACAAATGTGTTATACTTATAATATTGCAACTGTACTGTAACACATGTGTAATACTTATAATATTGCACAGTAACAAATGTGTTATACTTATAATATTACAACCGCACTGTAACAAATGTGTTATACTTATAATATTGCACTGTAACAAATGTGTTATACTTATAATATTGTAACTGCACTGTAACAAATGTGTAATACTTATAATATTGTAACTGCACTGTAACAAATGTGTTATACTTATAATATTGCAACTGCACTGTAACAAATTTGTAATACTTATAATATAGTAACTGCACTGTAACAAATGTGTAATACTTATAATATTGTAACTGCACTGTAACAAATGTGTTATACTTATAATATTGCAACTGCACTGTAACAAATTTGTAATACTTATAATATAGTAACTGCACTGTAACAAATGTGTAATACTTATAATATTGTAACTGCACTGTAACAAATGTGTAATACTTATAATATTGTAACTGCACTGTAACAAATGTGTTATACTTATAATATTGTAACTGCACTGTAACAAATGTGCTATACTTATAATATTGCAACTGCACTATAACAAATGTGTAATACTTATAATATTGTAACTGCACTGTAACAAATGTGCTATACTTATAATATTGCACTGTAACAAATGTGTAATACTTACAATATTGTAACTGCACTGTAACAAATGTGTTATACTTATAATATTGCACTGTAACAAATGTGTTATACTTATAATATTACAACCGCACTGTACCAAATGTGTACTACTTATAATATTGCAACCGCATTGTAACAAATGTGTAATACTTATAATATTGTAACTGCACTGTAACAAATGTGTAATACTTATAATATTGCAACTGAACTGTAACAAATGTGTAATACTTATAATATTGCAAATGAACTGTAACAAATGTGTAATACTTATAATATTGTAACCGCACTGTAACAAATGTGTAATACTTATAATATTGTAACTGCACTGTAACAAATGTGTAATACTTATAATATTACAACCGCACTGTACCAAATGTGTACTACTTATAATATTGCAACCGCATTGTAACAAATGTGTAATACTTATAATATTGTAACTGCACTGTAACAAATGTGTAATACTTATAATATTGTAACTGCACTGTACCAAATGTGTTATACTTATAATATTGCAACTGCACTATAACAAATGTGTTATACTTATAATATTGTAACTGCACTGTAACAAATGTGTTATACTTATAATATTGTAACTGCACTGTAACAAATGTGTAATACTTATAATATAGTAACTGCACTGTAACAAATGTGCTATACTTATAATATTGTAACTGCACTGTAACACATGTGTAATACTTATAATATTGTAACTGCACTGTAACAAATGTGTTATACTTATAATATTGCAACTGAACTGTAACAAATGTGTAATACTTATAATATTGCAACCGCACTGTAACAAATGTGTAATACTTATAATATTGTAACTGCACTGTAACAAATGTGTAATACTTATAATATTGCACTGTAACAAATGTGTTATACTTATAATATTGCAACCGAACTGTAACAAATGTGCTATACTTATAATATTGCAACCGCACTATAACAAATGTGTAATACTTATAATATTGCAACCGCACTGTAACAAATGTGTTATACTTATAATATTGCAACCACACTGTAACAAATGTGTTATACTTATAATATTGCAATATTGTAACAAATGTGTAATACTTATAATATTACAACCGCACTGTAACAAATGTGTTATACTTATAATATTGCAACTGCACTGTAACAAATGTGTAATACTTATAATATTGCAACTGCACTGTAACAAATGTGTTATACTTATAATATTGCAACTGAACTGTAATAAATGTGTAATACTTATAATATTGTAACTGCACTGTAATAAATGTGTAATACTTATAATATTGTAACTGCACTGTAACAAATGTGTTATACTTATAATATTGCAACTGCACTGTAACAAATGTGTAATACTTATAATATTGCAACTGCACTGTAACAAATGTGTTATACTTATAATATTGCAACTGAACTGTAATAAATGTGTTATACTTATAATATTGTAACTGCACTGTAATAAATGTGTAATACTTATAATATTGTAACTGCACTGTAACAAATGTGTAATACTTATAATATTGTAACTGCACTGTAACAAATGTGTTATACTTATAATATTGTAACTGCACTGTAACAAATGTGTTATACTTATAATATTGTAACTGCACTGTAACAAATGTGTAATACTTATAATATTGTAACTGCACTGTAACAAATGTGTTATACTTATAATATTGCAACCATACTGTAACTAATGTGTAATACTTATATTATTGTAACTGCACTGTAACAAATGTGTTATACTTATAATATTGCACTGTAACAAATGTGTTATACTTATAATATTGTAACTGCACTGTAACAAATGTGTTATACTTATAATATAGTAACCGCACTATAACAAATGTGTAATACTTACAATATTGTAACTGCACTGTAACAAATGTGTAATACTTATAATATTGCAACTGCACTATAACAAATGTGTAATACTTATTATATAGTAACCGCACTATAACAAATGTGTAATACTTATAATATTGTAACTGCACTGTAACAAATGTGTAATACTTATAATATTGTAACTGCACTGTAACAAATGTGCTATACTTATAATATTGTAACTGCACTGTAACAAATGTGTAATACTTATAATATTGTAACTGCACTGTAACAAATGTGTTATACTTATAATATTGTAACTGCACTGTAACAAATGTGTAATACTTATAATATTACAACCGCACTGTACCAAATGTGTATTACTTATAATATTGCAACTGCACTGTAACAAATGTGTAATACTTATAATATTGCAACCGCACTATAACAAATGTGTAATACTTATAATATTGCAACTGCACTATAACAAATGTGTAATACTTATAATATTACAACTGCACTGTAACAAATGTGTAATACTTATAATATTGTAACTGCACTGTAACAAATGTGTTATACTTATAATATTGCAACCGCACTGTAACAAATGTGTTATACTTATAATATTGCAACCGCACTGTAACAAATGTGTTATACTTATAATATTGCAACTGCACTGTAACAAATGTGTATTACTTATAATATTGCAACCACATGGTAACAAATGTGTTATACTTATAATATTGCAACCGTACTGTAACAAATGTGTAATACTTATAATATTGTAACTGCACTGTAACAAATGTGTTATACTTATAATATTGTAACTGCACTGTAACAAATGTGTTATACTTATAATATTGTAACTGCACTGTAACAAATGTGTTATACTTATAATATTGTAAATGCACTGTAACAAATGTGTTATACTTATAATATTGCAACCGTACTGTAACAAATGTGTAATACTTATAATATTGTAACTGCACTGTAACAAATGTGTAATACTTATAATATTGCAACTGCACTGTAACAAATGTGTTATACTTATAATATTGTAACTGCACTGTAACAAATGTGTAATACTTATAATATTGTAACCGCACTGTAACACATGTGTTATACTTATAATATTGTAACTGCACTGTAACAAATGTGTAATACTTATAATATTGTAACCGCACTGTAACACATGTGTTATACTTATAATATTGCAACTGCACTGTAACAAATGTGTTATACTTATAATATTGCAACTGCACTGTAACACATGTGTAATACTTATAATATTGTAACTGCACTATAACAAATGTGTAAAACTTATAATATTGCACTGTAACAAATGTGTTATACTTATAATATTGCAACTGCACTGTAACAAATGTGTTATACTTATAATATTGCAACTGCACTGTAACACATGTGTAATACTTATAATATTGCAACTGAACTGTAACAAATGTGTAATACTTATAATATTGCAACTGCACTGTAACAAATGTGTAATACTTATAATATTGCAACCGCACTGTAACAAATGTGTTATACTTATAATATTGTAACTGCACTGTAACAAATGTGTAATACTTATAATATTGTAACTGCACTGTAACACATGTGTAATACTTATAATATTGTAACTGCACTGTAACAAATGTGTTATACTTATAATATTGTAACTGCACTGTAACAAATGTGTAATACTTATAATATTGCAACTGCACTGTAACAAATGTGTTATACTTATAATATTGTGCCTGCAATGTAAAAAATGTGCTATACTTATAATATTGCAACTGCACTGTAACAAATTTGTAATACTTATAATATAGTAACTGCACTGTAACAAATGTGTAATACTTATAATATTGTAACTGCACTGTAACAAATGTGTTATACTTATAATATAGTAACTGCACTGTAACAAATGTGTTATACTTATAATATTGCAACTGCACTATAACAAATGTGTAATACTTATAATATTGCAACTGCACTATAACAAATGTGTAATACTTATAATATTGTAACTGCACTGTAACAAATGTGTTATACTTATAATATTGTAACTGCACTGTAACAAATGTGTTATACTTATAATATTGCAACTGCACTGTAACAAATGTGTAATACTTATAATATTGTAACTGTAACAAATGTGTTATACTTATAATATTGTAACTGCACTGTAACAAATGTGTTATACTTATAATATTGCACTGTAACAAATGTGTTATACTTATAATATTGCAACTGCACTGTAACAAATGTGTAATACTTATAATATTGTAACTGCACTGTAACAAATGTGTATTACTTATAATATTGCAACTGCACTGTAACAAATGTGTAATACTTATAATATTGCAACTGCACTGTAACAAATGTGTTATACTTATAATATTACAACCACACTGTAACAAATGTGTAATACTTATAATATTGCAACTGAACTGTAACAAATGTGTAATACTTATAATATTGTAACTGCACTGTAACAAATGTGTTATACTTATAATATTGTAACTGCACTGTAACAAATGTGTTATACTTATAATATTGTAACTGCACTGTAACAAATGTGTAATACTTATAATATTGCACTGTAACAAATGTGTTATACTTATAATATTGTAACTGCACTGTAACAAATGTGTAATACTTATAATATTGCAACTGCACTGTAACAAATGTGTTATACTTATAATATTGCAACTGCACTGTAACAAATGTGTTATACTTATAATATTGCAACTGAACTGTAACAAATGTGTAATACTTATAATATTGCAACTGCACTGTAACAAATGTGTTATACTTATAATATAGTAACTGCACTGTAACAAATGTGTTATACTTATAATATTGCAACTGTACTGTAACACATGTGTAATACTTATAATATTGTAACTGTACTGTAACACATGTGTAATACTTATAATATTACAACCGCACTGTAACAAATGTGTTATACTTATAATATTGCAAATGAACTGTAACAAATGTGTTATACTTATAATATTGCAACTGCACTGTAACAAATGTGTAATACTTATAATATTGCAACTGCACTGTAACAAATGTGTTATACTTATAATATTGCACTGTAACAAATGTGTAATACTTATAATATTGTAACCGCACTGTAACAAATGTGTAATACTTATAATATTGCAACTGCACTATAACAAATGTGTAATACTTATAATATTGCAACCGTACTGTAACAAATGTGTAATACTTATAATATTGTAACTGCACTGTAACAAATGTGTAATACTTATAATATTGTAACTGCACTGTAACAAATGTGTAATACTTATAATATTGTAACTGCACTGTAACAAATGTGTAATACTTATAATATTGTAACTGCACTGTAACAAATGTGTAATACTTATAATATTGTAACTGCACTGTAACAAATGTGTTATACTTATAATATTGTAACTGCACTGTAACAAATGTGTAATACTTATAATATTGCAACTGTACTGTAACATATGTGTAATACTTATAATATAGTAACTGCACTGTAACAAATGTGTAATACTTATAATATTGCAACTGAACTGTAATAAATGTGTTATACTTATAATATTGTAACTGCACTGTAACACATGTGTAATACTTATAATATTGTGCCTGCAATGTAAAAAATGTGCTATACTTATAATATTGCAACTGCACTGTAACAAATTTGTAATACTTATAATATTGTAACTGCACTATAACAAATGTGTTATACTTATGATATTGTAACTGCACTGTAACAAATGTGTTATACTTATAATATTGTAACTGTAACAAATGTGTAATACTTATAATATTGCACTGTAACAAATGTGTTATACTTATAATATTGTAACTGTAACAAATGTGTTATACTTATAATATTGCAACTGCACTGTAACAAATGTGTTATACTTATAATATTGCAACTGCACTGTAACAAATGTGTTATACTTATAATATTGTAACTGCACTGTAACAAATGTGTTATACTTATAATATTGCAACTGCACTGTAACAAATGTGTAATACTTATAATATAGTAACTGCACTGTAACAAATGTGTAATACTTATAATATTGCAACTGCACTGTAACAAATGTGTTATACTTATAATATTGCAACTGAACTGTAACAAATGTGTAATACTTATAATATTACAACCGCACTGTAACAAATGTGTAATACTTATAATATTGCAACTGCACTGTAACATATGTGTTATACTTATAATATTGTAACTGCACTGTAACAAATGTGTTATACTTATAATATTGTAACTGCACTGTAACAAATGTGTTATACTTATAATATTGTAACTGCACTGTAACAAATGTGTTATACTTATAATATTGCAACTGTACTGTAACACATGTGTAATACTTATAATATTGCAACTGTACTGTAACACATGTGTAATACTTATAATATTACAACCGCACTGTACCAAATGTGTTATACTTATAATATTACAACCGCACTGTACCAAATGTGTAATACTTATAATATTGCACTGTAACAAATGTGTAATACTTATAATATTGCAAATGAACTGTAACAAATGTGTTATACTTATAATATTGCAACTGCACTGTAACAAATGTGTAATACTTATAATATTGCAACTGCACTGTAACAAATGTGTTATACTTATAATATTGCACTGTAACAAATCTGTAATACTTATAATATTGCAACCGTACTGTAACAAATGTGTAATACTTATAATATTGTAACTGCACTGTAACAAATGTGTAATACTTATAATATTGTAACTGCACTGTAACAAATGTGTAATACTTATAATATTGTAACTGCACTGTAACAAATGTGTAATACTTATAATATAGTAACTGCACTGTAACAAATGTGTAATACTTATAATATTGCAACTGCACTGTAACAAATGTGTAATACTTATAATATTGCAACTGCACTGTAACAAATGTGTAATACTTATAATATTGCAACTGAACTGTAACAAATGTGTTATACTTATAATATTGTAACTGCACTGTAACAAATGTGTAATACTTATAATATTGTAACCGTACTGTAACAAATGTGTAATACTTATAATATTGTAACTGCACTGTAACAAATGTGTAATACTTATAATATTGCAACTGAACTGTAATAAATGTGTTATACTTATAATATTGTAACTGCACTGTAACAAATGTGTAATACTTATAATATTGCAACTGCACTGTAACAAATGTGTAATACTTATAATATTACAACTGCACTGTAACAAATGTGTAATACTTATAATATTGCAACTGCACTGTAACAAATGTGTAATACTAATAATATTGTAACTGTACTGTAACACATGTGTAATACTTATAATATTGCAACCGCACTATAACAAATGTGTAATACTTATAATATTACAACTGCACTGTAACAAATGTGTAAATCTTATAATATTGCAACTGCACTGTAACAAATGTGTAATACTAATAATATTGTAACTGTACTGTAACAAATGTGTAATACTTATAATATTGCAACTGAACTGTAACAAATGTGTTATACTTATAATATTGTAACTGCACTGTAACAAATGTGTTATACTTATAATATTGTAACTGCACTGTAACAAATGTGTTATACTTATAATATTGCAACTGCACTGTAACAAGTGTGTAATACTTATAATATTGCAACTGCACTGTAACAAATGTGTACTACTTATAATATTGTAACCGCACTGTAACAAATGTGTAATACTTATAATATTGTAACTGCACTGTAACAAATGTGTAATACTTATAATATTGCAACTGAACTGTAACAAATGTGTAATACTTATAATATTGTAACTGCACTGTAACAAATGTGTAATACTTATAATATTGCAACTGAACTGTAACAAATGTGTTATACTTATAATATTGTAACTGCACTGTAACAAATGTGTAATACTTATAATATTGTAACTGCACTGTAACAAATGTGTAATACTTATAATATTGTAACTGCACTGTAACAAATGTGTAATACTTATAATATTGTAACTGCACTGTAACAAATGTGTAATACTTATAATATTGTAACTGCACTGTAACAAATGTGTTATACTTATAATATTGCAACTGAACTGTAACAAATGTGTTATACTTATAATATTGTAACTGCACTGTAACAAATGTGTAATACTTATAATATTGTAACCGTACTGTAACAAATGTGTAATACTTATAATATTGTAACCGTACTGTAACAAATGTGTAATACTTATAATATTGTAACTGTACTGTAACAAATGTGTAATACTTATAATATTGTAACCGTACTGTAACAAATGTGTAATACTTATAATATTGTAACCGTACTGTAACAAATGTGTAATACTTATAATATTGTAACTGCACTGTAACAAATGTGTAATACTTATAATATTGTAACTGCACTGTAACAAATGTGTAATACTTATAATATTGTAACTGCACTGTAACAAATGTGTTATACTTATAATATTGCAACTGAACTGTTACAAATGTGTTATACTTATAATATTACAACCGCACTGTAACAAATGTGTTATACTTATAATATTGTAACTGCACTGTAACAAATGTGTTATACTTATAATATTGTAACTGCACTGTAACAAATGTGTAATACTTATAATATTGTAACTGCACTGTAACAAATGTGTAATACTTATAATATTGTAACTGCACTGTAACAAATTTGTAATACTTATAATATTGTAACTGCACTGTAACAAATGTGTAATACTTATAATATTGTAACTGCACTGTAACAAATTTGTAATACTTATAATATTGCAACCGCACTGTAACAAATGTGTAATACTTATAATATTGTAACTGCACTGTAACAAATGTGTTATACTTATAATATTGTAACTGCACTGTAACAAATGTGTTATACTTATAATATTGTAACTGCACTGTAACAAATGTGTAATACTTATAATATTGTAACCGCACTGTAACAAATGTGTATTACTTATAATATTGCAACCGCACTGTAACAAATGTGCTATACTTATAATATTGCAACTGCACTGTAACAAATGTGTAATACTTATAATATTGCAACCGCACTGTAACAAATGTGTAATACTTATAATATTGCACTGTAACAAATGTGTAATACTTATAATATTGCAACCGCACTGTAACAAATGTGTAATACTTATAATATTGCAGCTGCACTGTAACAAATGTGTAATACTCATAATATTGCAGCTGCACTGTAACAAATGTGTTATACTTATAATATTGCAGCTGCACTGTAACAAATGTGTAATACTTATAATATTGTAACTGCACTGTAACAAATGTGTAATACTTATAATATTGTAACTGCACTGTAACACATGTGTAATACTTATAATATTGTAACTGCACTGTAACAAATGTGTAATACTTATAATATTGCACAGTAACAAATGTGTAATACTTATAATATTGCACAGTAACAAATGTGTAATACTTATAATATTGCAACTGCACTGTAACAAATGTGTAATACTTATAATATTGTAACTGCACTGTAACAAATGTGTAATACTTATAATATTGTAACTGCACTGTAACAAATGTGTAATACTTATAATATTGCACAGTAACAAATGTGTAATACTTATAATATTGCAACTGCACTGTAACAAATGTGTAATACTTATAATATTGTAACTGCACTGTAACAAATGTGTAATACTTATAATATTGCAACTGAACTGTAACAAATGTGTAATACTTATAATATAGTAACCGCACTGTAACAAATGTGTAATACTTATAATATTGCAACCGCACTGTAACAAATGTGTAATACTTATAATATTGCAACTGCACTGTAACAAATGTGTAATACTTATAATATTGCAACCGCACTGTAACAAATGTGTAATACTTATAATATTGCAACCGCACTGTAACAAATGTGTAATACTTATAATATTGCAACCGCACTGTAACAAATGTGTAATACTTATAATATTGCAACTGCACTGTAACAAATGTGCTATACTTATAATATTACACAGTAACAAATGTGTTATACTTATAATATTGCAACTGCACTGTAACAAATGTGCTATACTTATAATATTACACAGTAACAAATGTGTAATACTTATAATATTGCAACTGAACTGTAACAAATGTGTAATACTTATAATATTGTAACCGCACTGTAACAAATGTGTAATACTTATAATATTGTAACTGCACTGTAACAAATGTGTAATACTTATAATATTGCAACTGAACTGTAACAAATGTGTAATACTTATAATATTGTAACCGCACTGTAACAAATGTGTAATACTTATAATATTGCAACTGCACTGTAACAAATGTGCTATACTTATAATATTGCACAGTAACAAATGTGTAATACTTATAATATTACACAGTAACAAATGTGTAATACTTATAATATTGCACAGTAACAAATGTGTAATACTTATAATATTGCACAGTAACAAATGTGTTATACTTATAATATTACACAGTAACAAATGTGTAATACTTATAATATTGCACAGTAACAAATGTGTAATACTTATAATATTGCAACTGCACTGTTACAAACACGTTATTAATATAGTACAGTTTCACTTGAAAGCTTCAAACTCACCATAAGATTTCATGAGAAAAGATAAATCCTCTTGTACCCCAAAGATAAACCAGATACACTTTGGTGTAGAATATTGCTAGTAATTACCGCTATTACGTCACTTAAGCATTTTATTTAATCTCGTAAATTGAAATATGAAAATCTAATTCTGGTACTTAAAGGGACATGAAACCCAAAAATGTCTTTCATTATTCAGATAGAGAATACAATTTTAAACAACTTTCTAATTTACTTCTATTATCTAATCTGTTTAATTCTCTTGGTATCATTTTTTGAAGGAGCAGCTATGCACTACTGGTTTCTAACTGAACACATGGGTGAGCCAATCACGATCAATATATATAGGCAGCCACCAATCAACATCTAGGGCCTAGGTTCTCTGCTGCTCCTGAGCTTGTCTAGATAAACCTTTCAATTGGATAGAAAGGTATTGGTGCTAAAAGCTAAAGGTTAATTGATCTAACATAAGAGATAATCTCCAAGGTATATATATATATATATATATATATATATATATATATATATATATATATATATATATATATATATATATATATATATATATATATATATATATATAAATAAATATAAAATCGTATATATGAATAAAAATATTTTAATAGTTCATAAGTACATATAAAATGTAATATTAATAAATAAATAAATAAATAGACACTGCAACATATAGTTTAAAAGTTGCTCCTTCAATATATGAAATGTACCTAACCCCCAAAGATGAGCTCGAATAAAGCAAATTACAGAGGAGGGGTGTGTGTATATAGAGGAGGTAACTATAAAGATAAACCTATCAGCAAAGTATAACAAGAGAAGGAAGCAAATTAAATAATAGAAGTAAATTGTAAAGTTGTTTAAAATTGTATTCTCTATCTGAAGAAATGTTTTGGGTTTCATGTCCCTTTAATTATTTTTCTTTCTTTTTTTTTTTTAAATCTTAGCTCAGCTCATTAATGTCCATGGGAATATGCTTTACTGGTTGAAGGAAAAAGTGAGCCTGAATAATTTAAATAGTGAGTAACAATATAATCAGATTGTATAAAATCACAAAGCTATAATTGTTCTGAGTTAAAGACAGAACCAGTCAGCAATATGATCTGCTGTTTTTTCCTGGCTTTCTTGAAACAAATTGCTGCTAAAACAGGATATGGACACATCTGGGACAAGTGAGTACTAATAATTATAGATGATCTTTGCAATACAGCAGTAATTTAAGACATTTCTTTTATTCATGCCAATACATTTCTTTGCTTCTATGGATTTCTAGTCTGTTGTCCATTTGCTAGACTGCTAAATTCTGTAGTACAGGGAAGCACTGACAACAGATTAGCAGGACCTTCACTAGTGGACTATCATCATACTGTATCTCTGGCTATGAGTGTATTGTTTAATAAAGTATTTTTCATACTATGGGCCTGGTAATAAAAGATTCTCCTGCTTGGAGAGAAATTTGTAGTGCAGACTTCACAGGGGCTCCATTTACTGAATGCCAAAAGAAAAAGGGCAGAACCATCCAGCACTGTAAGATCTCTTACAAGATTCTAGACAATCAGATTTGCTATACTTGTCAAAGGGGCATTCCCTGCATTTCAATACATGAAGGAGAAACAAGCCCAGTATAACATAGTACTGCATGATATGAGAGTTTTGTTACACACACTTTGTGCTTTGTAAATTATGTTACTTTACACTTCAGATTGGGTCCTTTCAGTATTAATACATTTGGTGTTAGTAATTTTTTTTTATTTTTTTTTAAATATTATTTTTATTGATTTCACATGCAGAGACCAATTCAACAAAGCATCTTACAGGATTTGTAATAAATGTAACATATCTTCTGATAATTCGAGAAAACACAAGATAAATATCTATCTAGTTATAGATTACCTCATGACATCCTATTAGGTCCTTACAGAGGTCATATATATACAGAAAAAAGAAAAAACAACGCCATATCTCAATTAACTCACATAAATAAACATGAAGAAAATAATACACTCAATATAATAATACAGGGCTTAACAAAGAGAAGCATTTTCCCTTTACCTATCAACTCAAGAATTCTCCCAGTGGCCTGACCCATTATTCGAATTATCATATCTTCTACATTAATAAAACATAAATGAGATATATCTGGGATTCAACACATTCATTCATCCTTCTGGAGACACCGCCTCCGCATCAATTATAGAAATTAAATAAATAACAGACAACAGAAAACAAAAACAGAACAAAATAGAACAGAACAAAACAAAACAAAACAAAACAAAACAAAAAAAAAAAAAGGGAGGAAATAACAACCAGAGTCACCCGACCCTCTACTCCCCTACCCCCCTCCCCTCCCCCGATGTCACTGCTTCTGCCATGCCGGTCAACCACCACCCAGGATAGTGACCTGCCAAGATGTTTTGAAGGATAAAGGTAGAACTACTTATTGGCTTGATTATTTGAATTTGGGTTTTATTCGGGAGTGATCTGATTACTCCCTCCCATTTGGAAATGAATGCCAGCACCTGATCATTATTCGTAATTGAGATATTATATTGTTCCAAGATTATTTGCATGGTAACTGCTTTCTTAAATTCACTGAAATTGGGCGCCCGTGTCGCTTTCCAGTGCCTGAAAATTAAATTTCGAGCTAATATCAGTATAGTATTAAGTAATTTATAATCCTTAGATCTTGTTGAATATCTAACCAGAAAAAGGATATCTCTACAAGTTATGGTAAATGTAGGATTGACTGTCTGTTTAATCCAGAAAGATATTTTGCTCCAGAATTGGGATATCTTGGGACATGACCATAGACAATGCAAGATATCTGCGTTCTCCTTACTGCATCTTGAACATAGCTGGGCATTCTTAGACCAGATAGATATTTTGCTAGGAGTGATATATACATTATATAAAATTTTTAAGTGTGACTCGCGCCAGGCTGTAGATACCCAGGAGTCATTAATTATTTGAAGGCTTCCCTGTATATCCAATACATCTAAATCTGGAAAAAAATTTAGCCATATTAACCGTATATACCTAATTTGTGTTGCTTTATTATTAGAATTCAGAATTTTATAGAAAGTAGAGATGGAAAATCTACCCGCTTGATATATTTTCACAGCACTTGCTAGTGGACCCATTGACCAGTCTGGTTTAAATTCTTTTTGGAGGTTCACTATATAATGTCGAACCTGTAAATACGCAAAAAAATCTTTGCTTTGTATGTCATGCTTAGAACAAATGGAGCCAAATGAATCAATTGTACCATCTGACAACAGCAACTGTTTGACATAACTTAGCCCTTTCCCCGCCCATCTCTGGAAGACTTGAGAGTCATATCCTGGTTGGAACTCAGGATTCCCTTGGATTGGTAAGAATTCCGTAGCATTTGGATTCACCTGAATTTCAAAGCAGTATTTTTGCCATGCCCAAATTACATTCCTAAATGTCAGAAGATTATCTACATTACTGGGCAACTTTTTAATTGAACAATGTAGTAAAGCCTTCAAATTAAATGGAGCAGTAATGCTTGATTCACACTGATAAAAAGTGAAGTATTGTTTCTCAGTGATCCAATCAATGGCATATTTAAGTAGAGAAACCCAGTTGTAGTATTGAATATTGGGGAATGCTAAACCTCCTGCCAATTTATCATTCATTAATCTTGTCAGGGCAATTCGTGGTTTTGCCCCTTTCCATATAAACTTAGATGCTATTTGGTTAAATTTCGAGACGTCCTTATTTTTAAGCCTAAGAGGAATGTTCTGTATGAGATACAAAAATTTGGGAAATACTATTGTTTTAATTAGCATAATACGAGGTATTAATGATATTGGTAAATTAATCCAATTTTCTACTTGGTTTTGTATTGTCTTAAGACAACTTGTTATATTTAAATCATACCATTCCGATGGATTCTTACTTAGAACTATGCCTAAATAGTTCAAGTGTTTAGTTTCTTTGAAAGGATGTCTGATTCTGTTTTTAACTGGTTTTGATATCCATAGTAATTCAGATTTAGTAAAGTTAATTTTGTAACCAGATACAGTACTGAAAAGTTTCATGATAGCAGTAAATTTCGGCAAATTAACTTCTAAATTATTCAGAAACACTAGTAAGTCGTCTGCATATAATGAAAGAATGAATTTATATTCCCCTATATTAATGCCCTCTAATTGATCCCGTAGCATAATAGCCAGTGGCTCGAGTGAAATATTAAAAAGTAGAGGGGATAGTGGGCATCCTTGCCTTGTTCCTCTATGTAACGAAAATGGGGCTGTAGCTACATTATTTATAACTAGAGCAGAAACTGGAGTACTATATATTAACTGAATAAAATTGCTGAAATGTCCTCTGAAACCGAACTTCCCTAGTGTCGTGAATAGGTGACTCCAACTTATGTAGTCAAACGCTTTCTCTGCGTCCAGCGCTATTATAGCAGCATCAGACCCTTTCCTAGATGTCCCCTGTGACTTATTCCAGAAGTAATCCAGAATAATCATTGTTTTCCTTAAATTCTTGATTGGACTTCTCCCTTGCATGAACCCTACCTGGTTCTCATGTATAATACTTTGTAGGATAGGCTGTAATCTATTAGCTACAATTGATGTGAGGAATTTGTAATCGGAATTAAGAAGCGATATAGGTCTATACGAATCTACCAATTCTGGGTCCTTTTTTTTCTTAAGAATAAGCACAACATTAGATGCAGTAAAATATTTTGAACATCCTATTTCTGCACTATAGTATTTATTAAATAGACTACACAATGTTGGAGTCACCTCCTCCTGTAGAATTCTATAGAACTCGACAGGGAGACAGTCTGGTCCAGGAGCCTTATTGAGTCTGGCTTGCTGAATAGCCAGATTTATTTCTTGTTCTGTGATTACTGCATTCAGACTTTGGAGATCTTCCTGTAAGATCCTAGGTAAAATTAGTTTAGACCAAAGCGCCTCTCTGTCCAAGTCCTGACAGGGTTCTGCTTTATAAATACCCTGAAAATAATTATGAAAAGCTTTTTTAATTTCTTCTGTCTGAGTATATCTAAACCCATTCTGTCTAATAGCAGTGATTAAGTTGCTATCTTTCGGTTTAGAGATTCTAGCTAAGTATTTAGCTGCTCTTCCTGTAAATCCTCTATATAGAGCTTTTTGCTTTAAACCTTCTTGCATGGCTTTTTGTTTTAAAAAAATATCCCATTGAGTTTTCGCATTACTATATTTGATCCAGTTCCCCCTAGATCTAGAAGAGATATAAGCGTTGTACTTATTTCTGACTGTGTTAGAAAGTTGTATTTCTTTTTGCTTAGTTTTTTTTTTGAGTCTACATAAATAAGCTTTAATGTGTCCTCTAAGTACAGCTTTAGCAGCTTCCCAGTATGTTTCAGTTTTATCTATATAACCTCTATTAAAACTGTGATATTCTATCCATTTATGCTTTAGAAAATTTTGGAACTGAGTATCTGAAACTAGGTACTTAGGAAAAAATATTCTATTGTTCTCTCCTTTTTTAAATGCATTAGGGCCAAATTCAAGTGAAATAATTGCATGATCTGACAAAAGGATATCTTTAATATCGGTTTTACATTCCAATCCCATTAGGGCCTCTGAGATCAGAAATAAATCTATCCTAGAAAGACACTGGTGACTAGAAGACATACAAGTATATCCCCTAGTATCGGGGTGTTGGACCCTCCAGATATCTTTTACCCCTAATTGGGAACAAAATTTTTGAAATATTCGTGTCTTCCTATCCCTTCTGTATATATCCTTCCTTCCAGCTCTGTCTAGATTAGGAGAGGGAGTAAGATTTAAATCCCCAGCTATTATTAAGTTTTGTCCAGTATACTCTAATAATTTCTCAGTAAGTCTGTTCCAGAATTGACCATCCACTATATTGGGCCCATATACATTACAGATTATGTAGGGAATGAGATTAATCTTTAATTTAAGAATTTGAAATCTCCCGCCCCTGTCCTCTTCTAAACCCATGATCTCATAATCCAAATGTTTACTAATCAGAATTGCTAATCCTTTCTTCCTATCTTCCCCAGGGATAGCGACAACTTCTCCCGCCCATTTCATTTTTAATTTCATTATCTCTGAGTTTTTTAAGTGAATTTCCTGGAGCATTGCCAAGTCAGGTTTATATAGGCCTAATTGCTTGATAATAGCTTTTCTCTTTCTTGGCGAGGTTATCCCGCCAACATTCCATGACAGAAGAGTTAACGCTTTCATACTAAACTCTTAACAGAGATAAGATAAAACCTCAAGGGTCCAATACCCATGGTCGGGGAAGGACAGGGGAGAGGCACAGGGGGAGAGAAGAAGAGAGAAAAGAGAAAAAAAAAAAAAAAAGGGGTGATAAACCCCCCAGACTTGCATCCATCCATCCTAACCACACATCCAATCACTTCCTGAAAATCCATATATACTGATTTGGAGTATTTTTAACACTATATTTATAATTCTTCGTTCATTGTATGCCCTGCTCTTTGCAGAAAGCCTGCGCCTCACTGGTATTATTGAGTACCACCTGCGTGCCATCCATTCTTATTATTAGCTTAGCCGGGTATATCATCCTCACATTGTAATCTGCTTTTAATAATTTAGAACAAAAAGGCGACATGTCTTTACGTTTTGCCACTGTCTCACTGGAAAAGTCCTGAAAAATCAAGACTTTAGCTTGCTCTATCATGAGAGGATAGACTTCCCTATATTGCCTAAGAAAATGTACCTTATCTTGGAATTTGAGGAACTTGACAATTATAGGTCTGGTAGGAAAATTATCTTTTCTCACTTGACGAGCTACACCTGTTCTGTGCACCCTTTCTATGTGGATTGGTGTGTCGATATTAATTCCAAGGCTCAGTGGAAGAGTGACCGTGACAAAATGCATCAGGTCCGTATAATTACTATCATCTGGAAGACCAATAATTCTCAGGTTATTGCGCCTAGATCGGTCTTCCAGCTCTTCCACCCTGCTTTGTAATTTGTCTAATCTCTTATTATATTCAAGGTTAGAAGGTTCAATTATGTTAATTTTGTCTTCAATATCTGAGATTCTAGTTTCTATCTCCAAGAGTCTTGTAGAAAATTGTCTAACTTCGGATGTGAGACTGTTTATGTCTTGCTTAATTTCCATTTTCATGTCATTCAACTGTGGAGTAATTGTCTTGGTAATCTGACATAAGAGTTCCTGCATATCAAAGTGCATCTCAGCTTGTGATTGTGATGTTTCTAATATCTGTTTCGCCATTTTTTTCTTTTTCTGCTTAACAGGCATATTAGAGGGAGAATTATTGGCTGATAAAATAAATTTATCCATATACTTGAGTTCCTATAAGCCCTGCTATATGGCCACTGGTGTTTATTGTGATCAAAAATTGTGTGTGTCAAATACGTGAATTACGTGAGCCTAAATATGGTCCCCACAGAGGTGGGACAAAAAAAAATTAACAAAGATCTCAAGAAATAATGAGAACAGCAGCAACAGAAAAAAGTGCAGCGTGAAGAAAAAACAGTGCCACGTGCTAGTGATTATGTGAGATGAGCTCTGGAGAGCTCTACATGTAGTGAGAGGCGAAGAAGGAGAAGAAGGGAAAAGGAGAGAGAAAAAAAAAAAAAAAAAAAAAAAAAGGGAAAAGGAAAAATAAAAGTGAAGAAAAAAGTGAAAAAGAAAAAAAAGAAATTAGGAGCGGCCTAAATAGCAGGAATTTGTAGAAGGCAAATTCTGTGTAGAAGTTCAAGAGTTAGAGAGCAGTTAGGCATGCCCCTTGGATTATTGAAGCACCCTAGAAATTCTTACAATTATATTATCTGACTAGTACAAATACTAGCTTCCCTATCTATATCGACCCTTATTCCTCTTAGTTAATACTTATAGTCAGTATAATTCTAATATAAAAAAATGTTTGGAATAACTTTGAGCGTTTAGGTTCACTCCAAGATTTAGGGAAAACAAAATAGTGACAATCAATAAGCCTACTCTGGCTTCAAGAAGAATATTAGAAGATACCAAGCAATACCAGATACCAATGTAACTAGACAATTTGCTTCACATACTAATTAGAGTTTAAATTAAGAAGCCATATGTCCATGAGTCCAGATAGTAGTGTTCCAGATGAAACTATACATATGCACGCCAGGTATGTGCACCGCCAATGCTTCACTTATAGGCTGATAAAGACACCCCAGACACCCTCAGGCAGAAAGAGGTATTCAATGAAAATCCCTTATAATTCAATATTTACCCGTGGCCCCCCCTGTAACAGTTCATTCATGCAGTCAGTAAATAGCATTGTTACCCATCTTATGTATCCGTATTCCGGGCGTGTGAAAAATATTGCGGATCACCTGGTGGGCTTATTTTCAGCGCTTCTACCAAAGGTGCACCGCCAGTGCAAGAAATTAGGAAATGTACCTTTAGAAATGCAGGCGGAAGCGCTCCAGCGCACTATCACCAGCCCTTTGTCCCTCCTGTGTTCAGGCTTTCAAGCTTGACGATCGCCTTCTGCTCACTGGGTCTTACTTGCCACACTCCAGGGCGACCTCCATTAGATCAGGGATCCGAGCACCCCACTCGCTCTCCGCAGGGCAAACCTCTCCACCAGAGCCACGCCCCACGCTGTCACCGCAGGACCCCGGGATGGCCGTATTCCTCCGCCAGATAGCTACCGGTTCACCAGCTGTCGCCTCGGTCTAAAGCTCACCAGGGAGCTACCGGACATCTCACCTCCATTGGAATGTGGGTATACAGGCCAGCCAGCGAGGATCTGCGGCAAGGTAAGTTTTAACGAATTCCTCCTCCCGGTGTCGGGTCTGCTCTGTACTGCAGGGACCGGGCCTTTCAGTGATCACTTCCCCTAGGGGGTTTGTCCCCTTCAGGCGACCCAAATGAGTCTACTGCAAATAGCCGACAGGGTACACGGGCTTAACCTCTGTTAATTATGCACTCCCAGCACAGCACAGGGGGTCAGGGAGTCTAGTAGGCACACCCGCCACTGATGCCTCCTTATGCACCGGGGTTAATCTGCAGCGTCCAGGACTGTATCTTTTTACCACTTGCAGATGTCATATATGGGAAAAAAAGAAACAGTTGCAGAGTGTAACATTCCCCTGTAAAATCCAGAGTCTATCTGAAGATAGTCAGCTGTTATTTGTAACAATTTTAACAGCTGCTGCTGTCCTTTATTCGCAACAATCACTGAATGTCCTGGAGTTACTGTAGCAGCCTGCTTCAGCCACGAAGCAAAAAGATACTATGTCTGACTTCCACTTCATGGATCACAGGATCCTGTGCCCAGGCCGGTATAAGTCCCACGGCCAAGGGACGCTTGAAGGCGAGAGTAGTTGGTCCAAGCTGGAAGCGGGAGCAGCCCGGCGTGCAACACCTTGCTTGCTCCTCCCTCAAACGGAAGTCACCCCTGGTGTTAGTAATTTAATGTGCACCCATAAACTGTCAAATTGCTGGTGCAATGCTGAATACGGCAAGCGTATTGCTCGCCATATTCAGCAAGGTCTGGCGAACCTGATCTGCAGTGTCGGATCAGGTCCGCCAGACCTTGATAACTATGGGCCACTATATCAGCCCCAGGTGTTCTCTTGTTAACTTCTTTCTTCGCTGTGAAATTCTGTATTACAGAGAGCCTGATTACTTTCTATGGAAGGCATCCCTCATCTCTCTTGGACTTCCAAGTTCCGCCCTTTTTCTTATAGAATTCAGTGAGTTTAGCCCTTGTGAAATCTGCACTATAATTTCTCTCCAAACTAGAGAATCTTTGCTTATTGGATCTATAGAAAGTAATGACGCTCTCTTGGAAACTGAAGCTGTCAGTTTTTCAGTTTTATTTCAAATACAAGAAATACAAAGTGCAATGTAATTTGTAAAATATACACATAAATATACAAAGTATAAACCTAATTTGTTAAAGTTACACAGAAACTGTGAAAGCATAATCAGAATTTGTAAAATTACAATCCTAAATACGCTAATGTATACAAAATATGAAGTGCAAAGTTTAAATGTGATAAAACTTAATCTGAAGTCTAAAGTAATGTAAAATAGCAAAGCTAAATGCAGCAGAACTCTCATATAATGCAGTACTACACTGTGCATGTCTCTATTTCATATACATAAATGCAGAGAATGCCCCTTGGAGAACTAAAGCAAAATATATAAAATTTTAGAATTGCACTAGGGATCTCACAGAGCTAGAGGATCATTTTATATAATAGTGTTTGAGAAGAAAGGTTTATATCATCAGGTCCTATATCAGTAATTCAGCTTTAACTATTGATATTAATTATGAATTTTTAAAACAAAATAAATTAAATGTCCCTTTAAAGTAAGAATATATGTATAAATATGTAATATATATATTATATATATATATATATATATATATATATATATACACACTTTTTTTTAAGTAGATTGTCCCCAATTTTTGTGCAATCTCTAATAAAGGTTTACCACCCCTGGTCTAGTATTTCCATAAACTCTTTACTAGGCTAGGAGAATTCTTGGTTGTATAGGAAGAGGTTAGGGCTGGGCAATATGGGGGGGGGGGGGTCGAGTTTAATTGTGATTTAATTGGGATTTTCACATCAGCACCCCCTGTAACCCCCATAAGCTCCCCTCTATAAACTACATAAGCCCCATCAGCTCCCACTGTAACCCTGCACCCCATGTAACCCCCATAAGCCCCCCTCAGTTCATCTGAGCCTTGGGGAGAATTTATCAAATTCTCCAATAAAAGCCAGTGTGCATGCAGACCCTTGAGAAGAACTTATTGAGTGCTCCAAGAACAGCATATTCGCATGCACGCATTTTCTTAAAAATCTGACACATAACATGTAAACACCGGGCCGTTCTGTTTCTCACAAGCTTTACCCTCAGGCCAAGCTTGTTACAAACCGCTGAGCACACAGAATATTTATTATCAATGATTGGTTATTTCTCTAAGCTACTTCGTTTTTGCAAACGTCCATGTTTTGAGCTCATTTTACTCAAATTACACACAATTACAATGAAGAAATCAAATACAGTGGATACTTGCTGTGTTTTTACTGTTTAACAATATGTTTTATTAAAATTGTATTCTTCTGCATAAAAAAGGAAGTAACTGTTGATGATAATATAACAATAATTATTGTGTGTGCTCAGTGGTTTCACAGCAGAATATTATAACAAACTTGGCCTGAGGGTAAAGCTTGTGAGAAACAGACGTGCCCAGTGTTTACACGTTATGTGAAGAAAATGCTCATAGGCTGTTCTTGGAGCACTCGATAAATTCTTCTCAAGGGTCTGGCTTTTTTTAGCGTCATAAAAAATTCTGCAAAGTCGTCGGCCCTCCTGTACGTCATAGGTGACGTCAAAGGGGTGGGGCTTAAAAATCGCATTCTGGGATCAAAGCCTTTATGCAAAGTAACATGAGTGCACTCTGTATAGCCTACGGTGATAGGGTACAGCAGTAAGTTTGCTGTAGTAACCTTCAGTAAAAAAAAAAAAAAAGAACTACGAGGGCTGGAGATGTGGGCTTGCACTGAGCACCTGGTGTGGTGCAAATATTGCCTTTAAAGGGACAGAGCACTGTAAAACTTGTTTCCCCTTAATGTGATAGTAAATCCTAACATTTGTGAAATGCTAGGATTTAGCAGTGGAACAAATAAAGGGTATTTTCAGTAATGAAGTATAAAATACTTCAAGCTAAAAGTTCCTTTATTTGACTAAAGCGTTCACCGCACTGAGCGCCTCAGGCAGCCCATGGCAGAACGCTATTTTGCAGTGAGATGATTTTAGCCAATAGCATGCTAGCTATCTGGCATGGTGCCAGTTGGTCCGCACGGCTATTTGCTAAGACGTCACCTCAAAGCAAAATAGCGTTCTCCCATGGTTTGCCAGAGGAGCTCAGTGCGGCAAACGTTTCAGAAAAATAAAGGAACTTTCATCATGAAGTATTTTACACTTCATGACTGAAAGTCCTCTTTATTTGTTAAACTGGTAAATATTTTGAGATATCTAGAATATCGAGATTTTTCAAGACTTGTAATATCAGGGCAATGGAAATTGCTTGCGAAAAGACTATATTGCGTGCGGAAAACACATACCGCGCAACTTGTAATCTTTCCCACAATATTTTAAAGAATATTTTAGATATGTTGTGTAATCAAAAATATGTATAAGGAATTGACCTGAAACAAAAATGCATGAAAATAATATCTTACCTTTCTTGTTACAGCTGGATCAAGATAACCCTTTAATTTCTGAATATATGTATGTGGAGGGTTCTTTACTTGAAATCTTTCCTAGAAGAAATAAATGAAAACCGATTAGCATTATATTATTACTGAATATACAAAGAATTCAGTGTCAAGCTGCGATAAAGTAAAATAGGCAAAACTTTATTTTACAAAAACACATTAAATACATTAAATGTCATTCATGGAATCACTCATAATTTGGCAGTGAAACAAGTCTAGTGTATTTCAATTAATTCTATTCCTCATAGGCAGCAGACATAGCACAATTTCAGAATCTCAGTGTTTGGGTATGTTAAGCAATATTACTAAATGAGATTGCTGCTTCCCTAACCTCGTCCGACCGCGGAGATTGACAGCTCCTGCCTGCACGTGATTGGCTGTACGCGGGCAGTGGGCGGCGTTGCACAAGAGCGCAAAATTACGTTCTTGTGCAATGCTGAATTCCGGCAGTGGAATTCAGCCCGCTAGAGGCAAGCTGCGTCGGACAGGGGTGCATATATGCGCTCCTGTCTGCCGCAGCTTGATAAATAGACCCCTTAATATTCATGCTTTGAAAGTTGAGCAAAATCTGTATATTGTATCAGTAAATATATCTGCCAGTCACCAGCCCTCATCCAGCTCTGGAGTGTGGGTGTTCAATACATAAACCAGTGAGTCAATCCATTAGAACATGTTTTATTGCAATTGTATTTCCCTTTAAATACAAGTTTCAACAAAAGTGCTTAAAAACAATCAACATTTAACCCATTTTTTTTAACCTAGCTATAAATACAATATTCAAACTAATTAACTTTTTTTTATATAGCAGGTAAACAAATGATACAGCCAAAATCATTCAAAGGATTTGCCTATAGGTCTTAAATCCTTCAAAGGTTTTCAGAAAACGTTTAAGACCTAGGGGCATATTTATAAAGTTCCGTATGGAGCTTGATGCCCTGTGTTTCTGGCGAGCCTTCAGGCTCGCCAGAAACACAAGTTATGAATCAGCAGTCTAAAGACCGCTGCTCCATAACCTGTCCGCCTGCTCTGAGGCGGCGGACAGACATTGCAGGAAATCAACCCGATCCAATATGATTGGGTTCATTGACACCCCCCTGCTGGCGGCCGATTGGCCGTGAATCTGCAGGGGACGGCATTGCTCCAGCAGTTCACCAGAACTGCTAGTGCAATGATAATTGCAGACAGCGTATGCTGTCGGCATTTATCGATGTGCAGCGGACATGATCCTCAATGTCGGATCATGTCCGCTTGCACAATGTTAAATCGGCCCCCTAGTTTGGACTCCCTGGACTACCTACTAACTGTCAAGAGTGCTAAAGATCTGTACAGTCAAATTAAGAGAATTTATTTTTTTTCTATTTAGAACTTGTCAACCAACCTTTGCTCCACTAGAGAAATGTAGGGAAGGTCTCCAGGGACCACAAGTAACATGCAAAAAGAAAACAAAATGACGAGGTATTGGCTAACATATTTTTGTTACCTCTTTATCAGATATAATGAATTAAAACAAGAATATTTATAAGTGTGTATGCGGCCAAATACCTAATCAACCTGAATAATGAAATACAGAAACCCATTTTTATGATTAAATTATCTTGGAGAGCTTCTGTATAGAGGATAGATTAATTCAGTACAGATCAGTTCACTGACAAGGGTAAACTATTTGTTTCATAACTAGGGTGACCATATTGTCGCTTTAAAAAGGGACACATATGAAAAATACATATGTCAGGGTTCTTATACAAAACATTTCTTTAAACAGCTCTGAAAACAGCCCTAACATATGTATTTTTCATGTGTCCCTTTTTAACCCCTTAATGACCAAGGACGTACGCCACACGTCCTCAAAAAAAATACAGTTAATGACCGAGGACGTTTGGCGTACGTCCTTGGTCTGGAAAGCAGCTGGAAGCGATCCTGCACGCTTCCAGCTGCTTTCCGGTTATTGCAGTGATGCCTCAATATCGAGGCATCCTGCAATAACCCCCCTTGGCCATCCGATGCAGAGAGAGCCACTCTGTGGCCCTCTCTGCACCGGACATCGGTGGCCGGTAACGTTGGTGGGTGGGAGCAAGTCTGGGAGGCGGGTGGGCGGCCATCGATGTGCCGAATGGAGTGGAGGGGGCGGGATCGGGAGCGGGGGGGGCGGGAGCGCGCATGGGAGCGCGCGCGTGCATGGGGGGCGGGGGGGGGGCGCGTGCACGGGGCGGGAGCGGGAGGGAACCGCTGCACTACAGAAAAATAAACTGGGAAAAGTTAAAAAAAAAAGTTTTAAAAGCTGTAAATAAACAGCTAAGGAACCTGGAAGGGGTGGGGGGTTGATCTTGGGGGGGGGGGGAAGCTACACTACAGAAAAGGGCATTTTTTTTAATAAAAATTGGTAAAAGAAAAGACAGCGCCTCATGGTGCAAGTAGGTTCCAAAAGTGATGAATCACACTGAAATAGTAACAAAAGATGGTAGTATACTCACAAGAATATTGGCACCTTTGTTGAAAGAGGTGCAAACAAGCAGACTGACATTTAAATCAGCAGTCAGTACGCTGGAGCCAAAAAACGATTCAGCTTTCCTAGATGGGCCGCTGTGGACTCTCCTCTGTTAGACAGGGGCAAGATACTCAGGTGTTATGCTGTATGGATAAACAGCAAGCCTAAAAACGATTCAGCTTTCCTGGATGGGCCACTGTGGACTCTCCTCTGTTAGACAGGGGCAAGATACTCAGGTGTTATGCTGTATAGATAAACAGCAGGCAATATTGTATTTGGCAGGCAAATATATAAAGCAGTAATGCTGAGATACATAAAGTTAAAAACACTTTATTTTACGAGCTTAGGACGCGTTTCTCGGCCGCAAGCTCCTGGCCGTTTCATCAGATAAAATGTATATTTAATAAAAAGGCACATTTTTTTACTAAACTGGGTACTGGCAGACAGCTGCCAGTACCCAAGATGGCGCCCATTAAGGCAGAGGGGGAGGGTTAGAGAGCTGTTTGGTGGGGGATCAGTGAGGCTGGGAGCTAAGGGGGATCCTACACAGCAGCATATGTAAATATGCTAAAAAAACACACACAAAAAAGCCAAAATATAGCTTTTATTTTAGTACTGGCAGAGTTCCTGCCAGTACTTAAGATGGCGGGGACAATTGTGGGGTGGGGGAGGGAAGAGAGCTGTTTGGGAGGGATCAGGGGGTGTCATGTTTCAGGTGGGAGGCTGAGCTCTACACTAAAGCTAAAATTAACCCTGCAAGCTCCCTACAAGCTACATAATTAACCCCTTCACTGCTAGCCATAATACACGTGTGAAATGCAGCGGCATTTGGCGGCCTTCTAATTACCAAAAAGCAACGCCAAAGCCATATATGTCTGCTATTTCTGAACAAAGGGGATCCCAGAGAAGCATTTACAACCATTTGTGCCATAATTGCATAAGCTGTTTGTAAATAATTTCAGTGAGAAACCTAAAATTGTGAAAAATTTAACGTTTTTTTTAATTTGATCGCATTTGGCGGTGAAATGGTGGCATGAAATATACCAAAATGTGCCTAGATCAATACTTGGGGTTGTCTACTACACTACACTAAATCTAAAATTATCCCTAAAAGCTCCCTACATGCTCCATAATTAACCCCTTCACTGCTGGGCATAATACACGTGTAGTGCACAGTGGCATTTAGCAGCCTTCTAATTACTAAAAAGCAACGCCAAAGCCATATATGTCTGCTATTTCTGAACAAAGGGGATCCCAGAGAAGAATTTACAACCATTTAAGCCATAATTACACAAGCTGTTTGTAAATAATTTCAGTGAGAAACAAAAAGTTTGTGAAAAAATTAGTAAAAAAAGTGAACGATTTTTTGTATTTAATCCCATTTGGCGGTGAAATGGTGGCATGAAATATACCAAAATGGGCCTAGATGAATACTTTGGGATGTCTACTAAAAAAAAATATATACATGTCAATGGATATTCAGAGATTCCTGAAAGATATTAGTGTTCTAATGTAACTAGCGCTAATTTTGAAAAATAATGGTTTGGAAATAGCAAAGTGCTACTTGTATTTATGGCCCTATAACTTACAAAAAAAGCAAAGAACATGTAAACATTGGGTATTTCTAAACTCAGGACAAAATTTAGAAACTATTTAGCACGGGTGTTTCTTTCATGTAATTAGCAAGAGTCCATGAGCTAGTGACGTATGGGATATACATTCCTACCAGGAGGGGCAAAGTTTCCCAAACCTTAAAATGCCTATAAATACACCCCTCACCACACCCACAATTCAGTTTTACAAACTTTGCCTCCGATGGAGGTGGTGAAGTAAGTTTGTGCTAGATTCTACGTTGATATGCGCTCCGCAGCAAGTTGGAGCCCGGTTTTCCTCTCAGTGTGCAGTGAATGTCAGAGGGATGTGAGGAGAGTATTGCCTATTTGAATGCAGTGATCTCCTTCTAAGGGGTCTATTTCATAGGTTCTCTGTTATCGGTCGTAGAGATTCATCTCTTACCTCCCTTTTCAGATCGACGATATACTCTTATATATACCATTACCTCTGCTGATTCTCGTTTCAGTACTGGTTTGGCTATCTGCTATATGTAGATGAGTGTCCTGGGGTAAGTAAGTCTTATTTTCTGTGACACTCCTAGCTATGGTTGGGCACTTTGTTTATAAAGTTCTAAATATATGTATTCAAACATTTATTTGCCTTGACTCAGAATGTTCAACTTTCCTTATTTTTCAGACAGTCAGTTTCATATTTGGGATAATGCATTTTAATTTAAAATTTTTTACCTTAAAATTTGACTTTTTCCCTGTGGGCTGTTAGGCTCGCGGGGGCTGAAAATGCTTCATTTTATTGCGTCATTCTTGGCGCGGACTTTTTTGGCGCAAAAATTCTATTTCCGTTTCCGGCGTCATACGTGTCGCCGGAAGTTGCGTCATTCTTTGACGTTATTTTGCGCCAAAAATGTCGGCGTTCCGGATGTGGCGTCATTTTTGGCGCCAAAAAGCATTTAGGCGCCAAATAATGTGGGCGTCTTATTTGGCGCGAAAAAATATGGGCGTCACTTTTGTCTCCACATTATTTAAGTCTCATTTTTTATTGCTTCTGGTTGCTAGAAGCTTGTTCTTTGGCATTTTTTCCCATTCCTGAAACTGTCATTTAAGGAATTTGATCAATTTTGCTTTATATGTTGTTTTTTTTCTTTTACATATTGCAAGATGTTCCACGTTGCAACTGAGTCAGAAGATACTTCAGGAAAATCACTGCACAATGCTGGAGCTACCAAGCTAAGTGTATCTGCTATAAACTTTTGGTATCTGTTTCTCCAGCTGTTATTTGTATTGCATGTCATGTCAAACTTATTAATGCAGATAAAATTTCCTTTAGTACTGTTTGTTACATTACCTGTTGCTGTTCCGTCAACATCTAATTTTCAGAGTGTTCCTGATAACATAAGAGATTTTATTTTTTAAATCCATTAAGAAGGCTATGTCTGTTATTTTTCCTTCTAGTATACATAAAAGTCTTTTAAAACTTCTCTTTTTTTCAGATGAATTTTTAAATGAACATCATCATTCTGATACTGATAATGGTTCTTCTGGTTCTGAGGTTTCTGTCTCAGAGGTTGATGCTGATAAATCTTTGTATTTGTTCAAGATGGAATTTATTCGTTCTTTACTTAAAGAAGTGTTATTTGCATTAGAAATAGAGGATTCTGGTCCTCTTGATACTAAATGTAAACGTTTAAATAAGGTTTTTAAATCTCCTGTAGTTATTCCAGAAGTGTTTTATCTCCCTGATGCTATTTCTGAAGTAATTTCCAGGGAATGGAATAATTTGGGTAATTTATTTACTCCTTCTAGACGTTTAAGCAAATTATATCCTGTGCCATCTGACAGATTAGAGTTTTTTGGGACAAAAATCCCTAAGGTTATGGGGCTGTCTCTACTCCTGCTAATGTACTACTATTCCTACGGCAGATAGTACTTCATTTAAGGATCCTTTAGATAGGAAAATTGATTCCTTTCTAAGAAAAGCTTACTTATGTTCAGGTAATCTTCTTAGACCTGCTATATTTTTAGCGGATGTTGCTGCAGCTTCAACTTTTTGGTTAGAAGCTTAGCGCAACAAGTAACAGATCATAATTTTATAGCATTATTTTTATTCTATAACATGCTAATAATTTTATTGGTGATACCATCTTTTGATATCATTAGAGTTGATGTCAGGTATATGTCTCTAGCTATTTTAGCTAGAATAGCTTTATGGATTAAACTTGGAATGCTGACATGTCTTCTAAGTCAACTTTGCTTTCCCTTTCTTTCCAGGGTAAATAATCATTTTCGTTCCTTTCCTCACAAGGCACAAAAGCCTGATCCTTCATCCTCAGGAGCGGTATCAGTTTGGAAACTATTTCCAGTTTGGAATATATCCAAGCCTTATAGAAACCTATAGCCAGCTCCTAAGTACCTATGAAGGTGCGGCCCTTATTCCAGCTCAGCTGGTATGGGGCAGATTACGTTTTCTTCAAAGAAATTTGGATCAATTCCGTTCTTAATCTCTGGTTTCAGAAACATTGTTTCAGAAAGGTACAGAATTGGCTTCAAGTTAAGGCCTCCTGCTAAGAGATTCTTTTCTTTCCCGTGTCCCAGTTAACACAGCAAAGGCTCAGCATTTCTGAAATGTGTTTCAGATCTAGAGTTGGCTGGAGTATTTATGCCAGTTCCAGTTCTGGAACAGGGGCTGGGGTCTTATTTTATCTCTTCATTGTACCAAAGAAGGTCAATTCCTTCAGACCAGTTCCGGATCTATCATTATTGAATCATTATGTTAGGATACCAACATTCAAGATGGTTACTGTAGGACTATCCTGCCTTTTGTTTAGCAAGGGCATTATATGTCTACAATAGATTTACAGGATGTGTATCTGCATATTCCGATTCATCCAGATCACTTTTAGTGTCTGAGATTCTCTTTTTAGACAAGCATTACCAGTTTTGTGGCTCTACCGTTTGGCTTAGCCTCAGTTCCAAGAATTTTTTTCAAAGGTTCTCGGTGCCCTTCTTTCTGTAATCAGAGAATAGGGTTTTGGTATTTCCTTATTTGGACGATATCTTGGTATTTGCTCAGTCTTCTCATTTTCGAAGAATTTCATACGAATCGACTTGTGTTGTTTTTTCAAGTTCATGGTTGGAGGATCAATTTACCAATCAGTTCATTGATTCCTCAGACAAGGGTAACCTTTTTAGGTTTCTAGATAAATTCAGTGTCTATGACTCTGTCCTTGTCAGACAAGAGAAGTTTAACATTGATATCAGCTTGTCAAAACCTTCAGTCACAATCATTCCCTTTGGTAGCCTTATGCATGGAAATGTTGGGTCTTAGGACTGCCGCATCAGATGCGATCTCCTTTGCTCGTTTTCACATGCGACCTCTTCAGCTCTGTATGCTGAACCAATGGTGCAGGGATTACTCAAAGATATCTCAATTAATATCTTTAAACCGATTTTACAACACTCTCTGACATGGTGGACAGATCACCATCGTTTAGTTCAGGGGGCTTCTTTGTTCTTCCGACCTGGACTATAATCTCAACAGATGCAAGTCTTACAGGTTGGGGAGCTGTGTGGGGGTATCTGATGGCACAAGGGGTTTGGGAATCTCAGGAGGTGAGATTTCCGATCAATATTTTGGAACTCCGTGCAATTTTCAGAGCTCTTCAGTCTTGGCCTCTTCTGAAGAGAGAGTTGTTCATTTGTTTTCAGATAGACAATGTCACAACTGTGGCATACATCAATCATCAAGGAGGGACTCACAGTCCTCTGGCTATGAAAGAAGTATCTCGAATTTTGGTTTGGGCGGAATCCAGCTCCTGTCTAATCTCTGCGGTTCATATCCCAGGTATGGACAATTGGAAAGCGGATTATCTCAGTCGTCAAACGTTGCATCCGGGCGAATTGTCTCTTCACCCAGAGGTATTTCTTCAGATTGTTCAAATGTAGGAACTTCCAGAAATAGATCTGATGGCTTCTCATCTAAACAAGAAACTTCCCAGGTATCTGTCCAGATCCCGGGATCCTCAGGCGGAGGCAGTGGATGCATTATCACTTCCTTGGAAGTATCATCCTCCCTATATCTTTCCGCCTCTAGTTCTTCTTCCAAGAGTAACCTCCAAGATTCTGAAGGAATGCTCGTTTGTTCTGCTGGTAGCTCCGGCATGGCCTTACAGGTTTTGGTATGCGGATCTTGTCCGGATGGCCTCTTGCCAACCGTGGACTCTTCCGTTAAGACCAGACCTTTTGTCTCAAGGTCCTTTTTTTCCATCAGGATCTGAAATCCTTAAATTTAAAGGTATGGCGATTGAACGCTTGATTCTTGGTCAAAGAGGTTTCTCTGACTCTGTGATTAATACTATGTTACAGGCTCGTACATCTGTATCCAGAGAGATATATTATAGAGTCTGGAAGACTTATATTTCTTGGTGTCTTTCTCATCATTTTTCTTGGCATTCTTTTAGAATACCGAGAATATTACAGTATTCTTCAGGATGGTTTAGATAAGGGTTTGTCCGCAAGTTCCTTGAAAGGTCAAATCTCTGCTCTTTCTGTTCTTTTTCACAGAAAGATTGCTATTCTTCCTGATATTCATTGTTTTGTACAAGCTTTGGTTCGTATAAAGCCTGTCATTAAGTCAATTTCTCCTCCTTGGAGTTTGAATTTGGTTCTGGGGGCTCTTCAAGCTCCTCCATTTGAACCTATGCATTCATTGGATATTAAATTACTTTCTTGGAAAGTTTTTTGTTCCTTTTGGCCATCTCTTCTGCCAGAAGAGTTTCTGAATTATCTGCTCTTTCTTGTGAGTCTCCTTTTCTGATTTTTCATCAGGATAAGGCGGTGTTGCGAACTTCTTTTGAATTTTTACCTAAAGTTGTGAATTCCAACAACATTAGTAGAGAAATTGAGGTTCCTTCATTATGTCCTAATCCTAAGAATTCTAAGGTGAAATCGTTGCATTCTTTGGATGTTGTTAGAGCTTTGAAATATTATGTTGAAGCTACGAAATCTTTTCGTAAGACTTCTAGTCTATTTGTTATTTTTTCCGGTTCTAGAAAAGGCCAGAAAGCTTCTGCCATTTCTTTGGCATCTTGGTTGAAATCTTTAATTCATCTTGCCTATGTTGAGTCGGGTAAAACTCCGCCTCAGAGAATTACAGCTCATTCTACTAGGTCAGTTTCTACTTCCTGGGCGTTTAGGAATGAAGCTTCGGTTGACCAGATCTGCAAAGCAGCGACTTGGTCCTCTTTGCATACTTTTACTAAATTCTACCATTTTGATGTATTTTCTTCTTCTGAAGCAGTTTTTGGTAGAAAAGTACTTCAGGCAGCGGTTTCAGTTTGAATCTTCTGCTTATGTTTTTCATTAAACTTTATTTTGGGTGTGGATTATTTTCAGCAGGAATTGGCTGTCTTTATTTTATCCCTCCCTCTCTAGTGACTCTTGTGTGGAAAGATCCACTTCTTGGGTAGTCATTATCCCATACGTCACTAGCTCATGGACTCTTGCTAATTACATGAAAGAAAACATAATTTATGTAAGAACTTACCTGATAAATTCATTTCTTTCATATTAGCAAGAGTCCATGAGGCCCGCCCTTTTTTTGTGGTGGTTATGATTTTGTATAAAGCACAATTATTCCAATTCCTTATTTTATATGCTTTCGCACTTTTTTCTTATCACCCCACTTCTTGGCTATTCGTTAAACTGAATTGTGGGTGTGGTGAGGGGTGTATTTATAGGCATTTTAAGGTTTGGGAAACTTTGCCCCTCCTGGTAGGAATGTATATCCCATACGTCACTAGCTCATGGACTCTTGCTAATATGAAAGAAATGAATTTATCAGGTAAGTTCTTACATAAATTATGTTTTTTTGGTAGTTGTAGATGTGTAACAGATTTTGGGGGTCATAGTTAGAAAAAGTGTGTTTTTTTCAATTTTTTCCTCATATTTTATAATTTTTTTGATAGTAAATTATAAGATATGATGAAAATAATGGTATCTTTAGAAAGTCCATTTAATGGCGAGAAAAACGGTATATAATATGTGTGGGTACAGTAAATGAGTAAGAGGAAAATTACAGCTAAACACAAACACTGCAGAAATGTAAAAATAGCCTTGGTCCCAAACGGACAGAAAATTGAAAAGTGCTGTGGTCATTAAGGGGTTAAAGCGGCAATATGGTCACCCTATTCATAACAGATAATGGATATATAGAAGTGAATTGTGTGCTGCTTACTTCAGAGTCACAAGACTGTAACAGACAGACTTTTTACACAATAGTTGCCCTGATCGGATTTTTGCTGATTTATATGTTAAAGTATTGCTTAATACTGAATCTTGTCATTTAAGACTTGATCATTATACATTTAGGTATGCACTAGAAATTTAAAGGATGATTTGGTTATCTCGGGAAAAAGGATAATAAATCTGTCCAAAGGTCATTCATGTCACTTGATCAGCTTTCCATACCACTGTGTGATCTGCCAAGTGTGTCTAAACAGATTGACTTTTATATAATTCACCTATAGTCCCAATTTCCAAAATGTGCAGTTTGAATTCAAAGCAATATTCCAGTAGGTGTCAGTTTGGATATTTGGTCCAACCCAGTCATCTGTGCCTTAAAGGGAGAAGGATGTCTTCTTTATATACTTCTTCATCTTCTAAGTATTATTATTATTATATGTTTAGAATTACACAGAACATTAGACAGGGTGCTACTTATTTGCTACTTACTAGGCCTAACATCTGCTGAAACTAACCTAGCTCCGTCTCAGTTACTTTAAGGTACACGTCTTTCATCCCATGAATTCACTGTCTTTTCCTGGGCCATTTTTACATTTTTAAAATGTGTTTGGTTCTCTCCCTTCAGAAATCACTGTTTTTAATCTGCTCAAATACTGATCCCAACATGTGCAATTCTTTAATTGGCTAACTTTGATAAATTTCAAATTTTAAAAATGTACCACTCAATTTGGTCTACTTCTATGTGTTTGAAATTCCATCCCTCTGATCTTGGTTGATATTTTACTGTTATAACCTGGGGTTCACTTATCTCTTAGTCCGCAATCAACTAATTTAGCAAACTCAGGAATTTAAATTTAAGATCAGCTAGGGCACAGCATTTGCAAAGGGAGCATTTGCAGGGAACTCCATCTATCTAAGCTCTAATCTTTCTAAGTGAACATATATTTAAGTTATGGTGATAGTACTAAGAATTATACAAAAATTGAACAAGATTTGAAGAAGGTTTGAACTACTTCAGAGGCAAGAAAACATTTTCTTTGTTATCACATTTTTTCTGCATTTGCTATTTTGATACGTTTTCTGGCCTGTTTTTTCTTTTAAAACCTCATGCCTACTTTACAGATAGGTCAACATATTCATAATTTACCCTTCTCTACAAGCAGTTTTTTATAGGCCTGTCTCTCCTTTCTTGTCCTTACCTTAACTCTCATGAACTACTTTTTATCTTAAAATCTCTCACAATCTGCACCACCTCACAAAAATGCTCACTGTGCTACAAATCACCTTCTCACCTACTCTTTCTCTCCATCTTGCTGCTTTTAGAATCAGGGGATATCTCTCCTAATCCAGGACCCTCCTTCATAGCACCCTTACCCAATCACGCACACCTTACAGAAAAATTAAAGGGACAGTCTACACCAGAATATTTATTGTTTTAAAAGATAGATAATCCCTTTATAACCCATTCCATAGTTTTGCATAACCAACGCAGTTATAATAATACATGTTTTACCTCTGTGATCACCTTGTATTTAAACTTCTGCAAACTGCTGCTTAATTCAGTTCTTTTGACAGACTTGCAGATTAGCCAATCAGTGCGGGCTCCTAGGTAACTCCACGTGCATGAGCACAGTGTTATCTATATGAAACACATGAACTAACACCCTCTAGTGGTGAAAAACTGTCAAAATGCCCTGAGCTAAGAGGCGGCCTTCAAGGGCTTAGAAATTAGCACATGAACCTCCTAGATTTAGCTTTCAACTAAGAATACCAAGAGAACAAAGCAAAATTGGTGAAAGAAGTAAATTGGAACATTGTTTAAAATTACATTCTCTATCTGAATAATGAAAGTTTGTTTTGGACTAGACTGTCCCTTTAATAAAATAAATACACATAATTTTATTTCTATCCCACGTCTCCAAAGGCACACACTCCATTCACTTTTACACTATGGAACTCTCACTCTGTATGCAACAAACGTACCTCTATCCATGTCATGGTTCAGCCTGGAATTGAACCTGGGACCTGGGACCTGTCTCTATTTCTGCAGCTGTTCTTTCCCAGCCTGTTGTTTTACCACTATGCCACCAGATGGCTTGATCACAGGGTAAGAATATTGTGTTTTTCTGTTTGCTGCAACTTTGGCTCTCTGGCTCCACCTGCTTGCCAGCTGAAACAAATCATGTAATCAACAGCCTGCTTTATCTGGGAGGTTTGTTTGCAATTCTAGGCCTTGACATTGAGAGTTATACTCTGAAACACTCTCTGCTCCTGTATCCTGTGTGAAATACAGATTTGTTGGATTTCCTGGTTCCTGATTTCTGCTACAATTACTGACTACTCTTCTGGATAATCCCTTGGCACTGTGTTTCATTTTTGGACTGATTTCCTGGCAATTGATCTTGCCTAAAACTTTCTTTCCTAAGGACTGACTCAGGTACTTTTGCTTGCTTGTTTCCTGATACTAAAAAGTTCCAATTTGCAGTTTATGCAAGTATCCTGTTTGTTTCTACAAAGTTCCAAATTGCAGTCTATGCAAGTATCCTGTTTGTTTCTACAAAGTTCCAAATTGCAGTTTATGCAAGTTTCCTGTTTGTTCCAATTTGCAGTTTACGCAAGTATCCTGTTTGTTTCTACAAAGTTCCAATTTGCAGTTTATGCAAGTTTCCTGTTTGTTTCTACAAAGTACCAGTTTGCAGTTTATGCAAGTTTCCAGTTTGTTACAACTGTGTCCAGTCTACAGCATATGCAAGTATCCTGCTTGTTATTACAAGGCGCTGCATTCCTGCGTGTTATTACACAGTTCCAGTCTTCAGCATATACAATATCCTGTCTGTTATACAAGCCCTGCTTTCCTGCCTGATACTACACAGTTCCAGTTCTACAGCATATGCAAGTATCCTGCTTGTTATTACAAAGCTCTGCTTTCCTGCGTGTTATTACACAGTTCCAGTCTTCAACATATGCAAATATCCTGTCTGTTACACAAAGCTCTGCATTCCTTCCTGTTATGTCACTGTTCCAGTCTACATCATTTGGAAAATATCCTGCCTGTTATTACAAAGAACTGTATTCCTGCCTAATACAACAACCTATAGACTTTATGAATTGGAGGGGTTACCAATGGCACTACTTATCTGTAAAAGACCTGTCTTATTATTTATTGTTATTTAGCCAACTGGTATGGCTTAGTATGGGTGCTATGTTTTGTCTTATCTAATTGCATATCTCTGCATTGCTTTATCCTATAAATAAAACCATCTCCTTTATTTCCTAAAACCTTGTACCTGTTTAATTATGCCTAAAAGGAAAGATTCACGCAGACAAAACACAACATTAACCCCAAAAACTGAAACCTCTGCACAACAGCTCCTTACTCCTGAACCTGATCCCTTGCAAAGTATGACAATCCATGACCTGTTCATATCCTACTTCCTTACCTCTTGGACCTCACCAAAACCTGTCTCCTTTAGACAAAGCACCTGCTGCTGCTCTTCCTTATGGGGGGGGGGGGGGGCTGGCAACAAGCAAGGATATGGTTTTGGCATCATTCTCTCTCCCTACTCTACTTTTCAATACATACCACCCACTTCTTCCCTCACATTCTCTTCCTTTGAAGCCCATACAATGTGTTTATTTTCACCCTTATCTGTTTAAATAGCTGTCATTTATCTCCCCCCTGGAACACCTAAACTTTTCCTAGACCACTTTGCCTCATGGCTACCTTACTACCTCTTCTGTGACTCACCAGCTCTCACTCTTGAGGACTTCAATATTCCCATTGATAACCCTAGTGCTCCTGGAGTTTCAAAGCGCATAGAGCTCACTTCATCATTTGGCCTCTCACAGTGGACTAATTCCCACTAATTCACAAAGATGGTCATTCAATTGACATAATCTTCAGCCACAATTGCTCGGTTTCTCGGTTTACTAACTTGCCATTCCCATCCTCTGACCACCATCTCTTGAAATGCAGCATCACTACAATGACTGCACTACCACCACCCAACCCTTTAAATAGACTCCAAAAAAATGTACATACCATAGACACAAAACTACTCTCTCACACTATAAACGCTCACACTTCTCCCTTCAGTCTACTACTCCCTTTCCTGACATTAATCTTTCTCTCTGTATAATTCCAATCTGACCTCTGCCCTTGACAAAACATCCCCTACTTCCATTGCTTGCAACCCACAGAAGCACCCCCAATCATGGCACACACATCTGTCACGCTACTTGCAAAAATGCACCCACACTGCAAAACAATACTAGAGGAAATCTTCCTCCTCTGCCGACTTCTTGCTTTACAAATTTACGCTGCGCTCATCCACCATCAACCTCTCCAAGCAAAACTACTAAGCATTTTTTCTGCACTTTTAATACCCTCCTTTGACCTCCCTCTCTTCCCATTACCACATGGCTTTTCAAAACATTTAAAAACAAAAATTGACTCCATCTGACATGAAATAACCTCATACCACAACAACAATATTGACACTTTACAAGTCACTGCAACTTTAAAACTCAGCACATACACTCCTTTTTACAGAGGAGGAGGTTTCTGCTCTACTTTCATCTTTCCATCTTACTACCTGTCCCCTCGATCATATTTCCTCACAACTATCACCTTCCCTTTCCCCTACACTTACACTCATATCCAACCTCTTCCTTTACACTAGAACATTTCCATCATCCCTTAAACATGCTCTAATTACACTAATTTTATTTATTTTTAAACGGCACTCGATTCAGCAATCCCCTTGCAGCTATTATCCCAACTCTCTTCTTCCCCTCGCCTCTAAACTTCTTGAGCCGATTGTTTATAAATGCTTATAACGCTTTCATTTAACCATATTCTTGACCCTTTGCAGTCTGGCTTTTTCCCCCAACACTCTACCAATACTGCCATCATCAAGGTGACAAATGACCTACTTACTGCCATGTCTAAAGCTCACTACTCCATGCTAATCCTTATTGACCTCTCCGCAGCCTTTGACGCTGTTGACCATCCAGTACTGCTCCAGACCCTTCAATCCTTGGGTGTTTGTGACACAGCTTTACTGTGATGTTGATATCCAAAGCTGACACAGTGAGGCGCTATCTTTTGCTTAATTTACCCTATGAGATATATAATATATGGAAAGCACCTGTACAGTAATCTGAATATGGATAGAGAGCACTGTTTTTCTGGTCATGTTACTTTGTGATATGTTCATGAGCAAATTCAGTCTTTTGTTCCAACGTACTAAAAAAGCTGCATCACACATTGCTTAGGAAGATGTAACTCATTGTACTATTCAAAAAGCCTAATGAAATATAAGGTACTCATGCTAAAGGAAAGGCTACTGGTCTTAAATCCAGTACAACTATTCTTCTTAGTAATTTTTAAACTAGGCAAATAAATATTATGATGCCATGAGTAATGCTTGATTGAGCTTGCTATAAAGTAAAGAAGATTCACTGCCAAGAGAACTAATGTAGGTTAATGAAGAATCATCTGCAACAAAATAAGATAAAAAGATAAAGTGTGTTGGCAACATGTAGTTTGTTTTTAGTATACAGGTCCTAATTTGCCTAATTTGATTTAACCTAATCCTCCAATGAGAGAAAAAAAATAGGCTGATGCTTTGCTTTACGTTCTTTGTGAAGGTACCTTTAAATGACTTCATCCAAGATGGCGTCCCTTAGATTGCGATTGGCTGATAGAATTCTATCAGCCAATCAGAATTAAGGTAGAAAAAATCCTATTGGCTGATTGGATAAGCCAATCTGAATCTTGGATGACGTCATTTAAAGGTACCTTCATTCATAGTTAGTCCGTCAGAAGAAGAGGATGCTCCGCGTCGGATGTCTTGAAGATGGACCCACTCCGCGCCGGAAGGATGAAGATAGAAGATGCCTTCTGGATGAAGACTTCTGCCCATCTGGAGAACCACTTCTGCCCGTCTGGAGGACCACTTCTGCTGGCTTCATTCAGGATGAAGACTTCTCCCGGTAAGTGAATCTTCGGGGGTTAGTTTTAGGATTTTTTTTAAGGGTGTATTGGGTGGGTTAATTTTTTAGGTTAGGGCCTTGGGCCTGCAATAGAGCTAAATGCCCTTTTAAGGGCAATGCCCATCCAAATGCCCTTTTCAGGGCAATGGGGAGCTTAGGTTTTTTAGTTAGGCTTTTATTTGGGGGGTTGGTTGTGTGGGTGGTGGGTTTTACTGTTGGTAAAAGAGCTGATTTCTTTGGGGCAATGCCCCGCAAATGGCCCTTTTAAGGGTTATTGATAGTTTAGTTTAGGCTAGGGGTTTTTTTATTTGGGGGGGGGGGGGGGCTTTTTTGTATTTTGATAGGGCTCTTAGATTAGGTGTAATTAGTTTCAAGATCTGTAATTTGTTTTTTATTTTCTTTAATTTAGTGGGTTTTTTTTGTGATTTAGCTAATTTAATTTAATTTATTTAATTGTGTAACTTAGGTTAGGTTTTATTTCACAGGTAACTTTGTATTTATTTTAGCTAGGTAGTTAGTAAATAGTTAATAACTATTTAATAATTATTGTACCTAGTTAAAATAAATACAAATACAATAAAAATAAACCCTAAGCTAGCTACAATGTAGCTATTAGTTATAGTGTAGCTAGCTTAGGGTTTATTTTATAGGTAAGTATTTAAAACTAAATAGGAATAATTTAGTTAATGATAGTAATTTTATTTAGATTTTTTTAAATTATATTTAAGTTAGGGGGTGTTAGGGTTAGACTTAGGTTTAAAGGGTTAATAAATTTAGAATAGTGGCGGTGATGTTGGGGATGGCAAATTAGGGGTTAATAAGTATAATGTAGGTGGCGGTGATGTTAGGGGCGGCAGATTAGGGGTTAATATTATTTAACTAGTGTTTGCGAGGTGGGAGTGCGGCGGTTTAGGGGTTAATATGTTTATTCTAGTGGCGGCGATGTCCGGAGCGGCAGATTAGGGGTTAATCATTTTATTATAGTGTTTGCGATGTGGGAGGGCCTCGGTTTAGGGGTTAATAGGTAGTTTATGGGTCTTAGTGTACTTGTTAGCGCTTTAGTTTTATGCTACGGCGTTGTAACATAAAACTCATAACTACTGACTTTAAAATGCGTTAGGAATCTTGGACGTAGAGGCTGTACCGCTCACTTTTTGGCCTCCCAGGACAAACTCGTAATACCGGCGCTGTGGAAGTCCCATAGAAAAAAGGGTTTACGTAAATCAGTTTGCGGTAAGGCCAAAAAAGTGTGCGGGGCCCCTAAACCTGCAAGACTCGTAATAGCAGCGGTAGTGAAAAAGAAGCGTTAGGACCTGTTAACGCTTTAATTTAATTTATTGTATCAATATTGAATATCGGCAATTCACCATACAAAGTTTAGAAAGCTCTATGTACTGACATACAGTCTCTATTATATTCAGTAACACATAATTTTCAGTGATGTAAATGCTTCCAATAGCTTTCAATCCAGTGTTCACCTGTCAACCTTTTGTCTTAAATCTCAGATTGGCTTTTTATGTATATATGTGATGTACATAACATGATTATATATGATGAGTTAAACCTAAAGTCTAACAGGAAGCTGTATCATACAAGATAATCAACAAATATTACAAATGCATTGCAAAAACTGAAATAAGATTACACGTAAATTCAATTTAAAGGGACAGTGAAGTCAAAATGAAATTTTCATGATCCAGATAGAGTATATAAAACAACTTCCACATTCACTTATATTATCTAATTTACTTTGCTTTCTTGGTATCATTTGTTGAAAAGCATACCTAGGTAGGCTCAGGAGCAGCAATGTACTATGGGAACTAGCAGGTGATTGGTGGCTGCACATATATGCCTCTTGCCATTGACTCAGTGTGTTCAGATAGCCCCCAGTAGTGCATTGTTGCTCATTCAACAAAAGATACCAAGAGAATGAACCAAATTTGATAATACAAGAAAATTGTAAAGTTTTTTAAAATTGTAAACTTTAGTTTAAATATGTCAAGCATATTAGCAGATTTATGTTTCTTAAGATCAGCACACAGTACTTACATCACAAGTGAAACTGTCAAATAGTGACAGGCAAATACAAAATCATGTTGATTCATTCATTTTACTAAGCACAATTATTGTTTACCATAAGTATCATATTCTAACACGCTCCTTCATACACCGTATTTGTAATCGCACGTTTAACTTCCCTTCTGAATTAGGCCATGAGACCGGTAATAATGGCTCAGTAGAAGAATAGAAAAAATCATTTTTTGGACCCTCTGTCTCCCACTAATTCTACAATTGGTACCTACATGCACCAAGAATACTGGGTAATTTCCTCACTCATTAAACTATTTGTCCCCCCCCCCCCAAAACCATAACATCATAAACAATCCCTACTATAAGGCAGGAAACTGTTATCTTATAAAGTCTAGTTGACAAATTAGCCTAATTTGCTTAAAATAGAAAATCCTATAACCAACACTAGCTTGAGACACTGTTTGATCTGAGACACCCCCCCCCCTTTGATCTTAAAGGGACAGTCTACTTGATTTTTTAATTGTTTAAAAAGATAGATAACATTGTTATAATAATATACTTTATAACCTCTAGGTTTGCCTGTTTCTCATTCTCTGCAAGGGGCCCCTTATCTCAGCACATCTTGCACAAAAGCCAGACAGTGCTAGTTCATATGTGCCATATAGATAACATTGTGCTCACTCCCGTGGAGAATGATAATGGTTATACAAAAACCAGCACTAATTGGATAAAATGCAAGCTTGTAAATGTGGTGACAAAGCTGAGATAAGGGGCAGTCTGCAGTGGTCTAGATACAGGTAATCATAGAGGAAAACAGTATACTACTATAACAATATTGGTTATGCATAACTGGGAAATGGGTATTAAAGGGATTATCTATCTTTTTAATCAATAAACATTTTTCAAGTGAATCTGTTCACGCAACTGCAAATCATTGATACAGAATTAAAAATACCAAGGGTTTATTGCACTTAATAGGGCATGTAAAAGTTGTGTTTGGATATTTATTATCAAATACATCTAATGTAAACTACCATTTACAGACCATTGATGATATGGAAGTTCTGGCTCTTTTTAATACCATGTTCTAATTTATATTTAAGATCACTAATTATTAATGAAAAAAAATTGAATGTTTAAAACATGCTGTTTGAAGTTATTGAGAGTATTGGATGATTGGCCTAGATTTGCTAGAATGTAAAATAGCTCCATAGGGAGAAAAAATATCTCTAATTCTGTTATGCTATGTGAGTCACTAATATTTGAAGAATTTATTTGTTCTTTAGGATACAAACTGAAAGTTTTGTCTCAATAGAGAGTTAATATTCATCTTAAAGCAGATGCAGCGACAGTCTGAACATAAAGTTTTTCAATATTACTGAAGACCACCTTTGAGAATCTAAAAAAAATGGCAAAAAAACAACTTTTCATTCACTTTCCTCCATCTTGGCAGCAGCCAAAGACCAAAGTTATGATTTTTTTTTTAGATTTATGTCTGTCTATAGTACTGATAAATGAACTTTCATGTCCGGAACCAAAAACATATTCAATTTGCCTCAGCCAAATTGGATTTGTAATTTTGCCAGCAAAGCTTGCCAGAAGAGACACATTTCTAAAATAAACAGGATATTGCAGTCAATGCACATATTCTCTCAAAATAATCATAATGCTGGACCTGAGATGAGGGACCAAAGAAAAGATATTACCTGTTTTGCTGAGACTTTGCAAATAAATGAAAATTGAGTTTTTGGAAAAATAATGAACACTGTGAGAGGAAAAAACACTACGTCTTGATGTATCTAAGATGAGTTATGATTGGGTGAACAGCTGCAGTCAGTCAATCTCAATCGCACTCCAGCCAACCTAAAAATGGAAACTAAGACGCAATTAAATGAAAAGGAAATATATTGAAATGCTAGAGGGTTACCTGTACAAGTGTATATTTTTTCTGCAATTGGCCTTATAATTTAATGTTAACTCAGTTATATTGAGAATGAGCTGTGTGAAAAGTAGTAATTTAAAGAGAAAACAACTGAGAGTATCTTTGCATTGCTAAGTCAACTTTGTATTTAACTCAAGCAGCTTCCACTAGGAAAACAAAACATATTTTGTTTGCATTGCATCAGAAGGTGGGAATCTAAGTTGGATTTTACCAGTCAATTTAGACCTTACAAGTAGCAACTCTTTAAGACAGACATAATAATGTTAAAGGGACAGTCTACCATAGAATTGTTATTGTTTTTAAAGATATATAATCCCTTTATTACCCAGTCCCCAGTTTTGCATAACCAACACAGTTATATTAATGTGCTTTTTACCTCTGTGATTACCTTGTATCTAGGAACCTTCTTCCAGCCCTCTGATCACATGACTATGACTGTTTATTATCTATTGTCTTAAATTTAGCATTGTTTTGTGCTAGATCTTAAATAACCCCCTGTGCCTGAACACAGTGTTATCTATATGGCCCACGTGTACTTTCTGTCTCTTTGTGTTGAAAAGAGATTTAAAAAGCATGTGATAAGAGGCAGCCCTCAAAGGCTTAGAAATTAGCATATGAGCCTACCTATGTTTAGTTTAAACTAAGAATACTAAGAGAAAAAAGCAAATTTGATGATAAAAGTAAATTGGAAAGCTGATTAAAATTAAAAGTCCTCTCTGAATAATGAAATGAAATTATACTAGACTGTCCCTTTAAGTAGGTAACACTTTAAGCACATGGCACCATAATTTGGAATACATGCATATAGTGAACAAGAATGGGTAATTTGTGCCATTTGTTTTGAATAAAACGCCCTGTTTTCCATTGAGTCTGTAGAATGAACACGCCCTATTTATATATTATCCATAGTGTGATCTGAAAAAGAGACTCAAAACGCTCTGTCAACCAATGTGATTTGACTAGACACTAGAAACAATTCAAAAGAAGGCTACTAAAATGGTATATGGTCTAGGAAATACATAATACATATAGCTCAGAGGGCAAAAGAAGAGAGGTGATACAGCTGCATTACCTCACTAGCAGGAACCCTTTCTTTAATTGTAGCTGGTCAGCCCAAGCTACTGTGGCCCACTGGGAGATTTCCTTGTGTCCTGGTAGGCCAATCCGGACATGACTTCTTTGAGTATTAACTTATTACCCATTTTTAAGATTGTGAAAAAGGATTATGTTTTTAGCATACACCCACATTGACATATGAATATGCAAAGGGAAACATTGAGTGCTTTTATAAGGCATCCTATGCGGTTTTTATGCTGCAATAGTAAATATCTGTAACATAGATGAGCACCTTAAAGCCCACAAACTCAAAAGTGATTAATAAATGGCAACTAACTGATATTTATATAAGGGCGTGTTCCCGTGACAAAAAGAGTGGTGCCATTGGAACGCAAATTACCCTTGCAGAATGAATACTGCAAATATTACAAGAAGTGTTAGCTTTATTTAATACTAATAAAATGAATCATAAGGGGTGTTTGATAGAAAATGTGGATTTGTTGTGCACACCAGATGGGAGGAGCATGGAAGGTGAAGCCTCCTTATTTGCCTTTTTTGTTCCTCTTTTTTTTTTCATCTTAAATGAATTTGTTTTTAACATTAACCTGGATTTAAATAGTACATATTGGTGCAAGATAGACGCTGTAAGAAGATATCATTATTTTACCTCACATCAATAGATTAAAATATTATTTTTCATTATTTTTCATGTTTATTGTAGACTACTAATTGCTTTGCATTAAACCCTAACAATACCACTGGTGTGCAAGAGTTATGAGAAATACAAAGATGACCTCATATATGCTGCTAACCCTCCCATCTGAAGTCATTTGCTGATCTACATTACAATATTAAGCCTTGTTCATTTGAGAAAGCAACCTACAAAGGCTCTCTGAACAGTAATGATTTGCTTTCTATAATAATGAAATAATTGTTGCCGTTATTTTGATTGCAAGGTTTCCTCCACTACAATGACTGCAATTATATGGCTTGTTCAAGAGGAAATGTCATTTTAGTATGTTTTCCAACCTAAATGATCAATACTTGTCACTTAGATTAGGGCTCAACAAATGTGTTTAATTTATCAGCCATGATTTCCTGGGTGTCCATATGTGAGGGTGAGATATAGGGTAAGCAATGACTTATCCCTTGCTTGCACAGAAAAAAAAGTAATTCAAAGGGTTAAAAACTGCTACATAACATAACATGCTTGCAACAGGGTATTTATTACCCCTTGAGACATTCAGTAACTTAATCCTAAAATACTGTATGCCAGGAAAGCAAAGCAAATGTACCCCGGCTCTACCCAACAATGTATATTAATTAATTAGCACGCTTTCCATTTGCTATAACTTAGAAATCTGTGCCTTTTTCCGAGGGGCTGGACTACATAAACAAACATCCCAACATTTGTCTAATGCTTTGCAGGATGTGTATCAGGGGCATAACTACAGGGGTCTCAAAGAGGTCTCTGTCGAGAATGGGCCTTATATCTATGGGGCCCATTTGGTCCTGCAATTAGAAGTGGCAATGCTACAGGGGGGATAGAAATGGGGGTCTAGTCTATTCAAGCCCACTGGGTTGCATCTCTGGATTGTTCTAAAATTGCCATAGCATGCAGTTTTAATTCCTTACAAAACAATATTTATTTTGCAATGCTTATTTACACTATGCATCATAAATCTTAGCAAAGCATTTACATATTACGATGTACACCTAACTATACTGTATAAACACAAACAAATCATTATGATTATCAAATCAACATGTTTTTAATATTATTTATATATAGCAGTCAGAGATGCATTTTTATTGAAAATGCTATTTCATGAACTCTGCTGCAATAATGGATCCTGAAGAAAATTATAACATCAATCTATTGCACTGGTTTTCAAATCTGTCCTCAGACCTCCCCAACAGGCCAGGATTTCGGGATTACCTCATATGAGAGCAGGTAAAATAACCAAGTTTACTTATCAGCTGATTATTTCACCTGTGCTCCAGTTCAGATATCCTCAAAATGTGGCCTGTTACCGAGGCCTGAGGACAGGTTTGAAAACCAGCAATATATACTGTACTGTAAAAAAAAGCTACTTTTTAAGGTATATGTTTATATTCTTCAGCATGTGTAGAACCTGAATGCAGTGCAAGCATAATATCATCCACACAAACCGTGTAGTTTCATTCTGCAGTTGCCAAGATCTAAAAGGCTTAGAAAAGGCCATTTGAGGACACAAAGAAGAATGAAATTGTTATAGATTAATGTCAGGGAGAGAGGAAAAGAGCAATGCATTTCATTTTGGGCAATATTTTGAGCTATAACAGAAAGAGTAACTATACTACAGAGGTCAACAAGAGAAAAATGGAACCAAGAGTTAACACTTTATTTTTCAAGCATTTTCTTATATCTATTGATTGTGACACAATAAAATATGTTGCAAAGACTACAGGAAAAAAAAATGATGTCAAATTACACAAACAGGAAATATGAAGATGAAATGAGCTTGTAAAGCAAAGTATGAAGACTAGGGGCTTATAAAACCATACGGTCACATTTAGCTTTACGGATACATGATTATATTCTCTAAAACTCATGCTCAGGCAAGATTATTTCAAAATAATTGTCAGGGCTACAAGGTCTTTCACTGGACTCTGTAAAGACAACATTTACCTTGGGTGCTGTGTGTATCTGTATGTTAAGGAGAGACAACTATGTTACAATATAATGCTTAATAAAATAAGCAGTTAAAAATCATACTAAGGGCTCGATTTATCAAGCGAGGGCAGACAGGGGCGTACACATTTGCCCCTGTCCGGCCCATCTCGTTTCTGGCAACACTGCCCCCTGCCTGTGCACAGGTTGTGAGAACCTGCAGTCATAGGGGAGGAGAAGGCTTGATCAATTAAACCCAAAAAGCACTAGGAAAAAATCGTAATAAAAATATACACATTGAAAATCTATTAAAGGAATAGTCTAGTCAAAATTAAACTTCCTAATTTACTCCTCTTATCAATTTTGCTTCGATCTCTTGGTATCTTTATTTGACAAAGCAAGAATGTAAGCATAGAAGCTGGCCTATTTTTGATTCAGCACCTGGGTAGCACTTTCTCATTGGTGTCTAAATGTAGCCACCAATCAGCAAGCGCTACCCAGGCGCTGAACCAAAAATGGTCCGGCTCCTAAGCTTACATTCAAATAAAGATATCAAGAGAACAAAGAAAAATTGATAATAGGAGTAAATTAGAAAGTTGCTTAAAATTTCATGCTCTATCTCAGTGATTTGCAACCTTTTTTTTGCTGTGGCACACTTTTTTACATTAAAAATTCCCGTAGCACACCACCATCCCAAAATTTTACAAAATTACACATTGTAGCCTAATACAGGATATATATATAGTGTATATATATATATATATATATATATATATATATATATATATAAAATCAATGTAAATGTTTGCATAGGAAATTAGTACATCTAGGCAAGTATCCCCGCTTGCTTTTCCCAAAAAAAAAAAAGCAAGCGGGGATACTTGCCTAGATGTACTAATTTCCTATGCAAATATTTACATTGATTTAATTTTGAGACATGGAGGATTTTAATTTCATTTTTTTATCTCCCCCCCCCCATAATTTTAATGAATTTATATATATATATATATATATATATATATATATATACACTGTACTGTGCTGTCATGCCATGCCTCCTACAAACTATACATGACATATTGACATTCATTCACAAACAATCATAATGATTGTCAGTCTGCCGCGGCACACCTGATGATCTCTCACGGCACACTAGTGTGCAACGGCACACTGGTTGAAAAACACTGCTCTATCTGAATCATGAAAGTTTAATTTTGACTAAACTATTCCTTTAACAGTACTCATAAGAATCCATATGCATCAAAATGGGAATTTAAAACATGCATACATATTTTAAGTACACAGCAAACAATGCAAATTTACTGTCTAAAGTAAAATTGTATTTAATGTGATACAAAGCTAAAATTGTACCAAAAAACATACAAAATTCAGCGTGCCCTTTTTTTTTTTTTTTTTTTTTTTTTTAAAGTGGCCTGAACAGGGGACTACATTCTGTGCATCGAGTACGATCGGGTTTATTGACACCCCTCTTGTGAGCTGCTGGTGCAATGCTGAATACGGAGAGCGTATTGCTCTCCGTATTCAGCGAGGTCTTGCGGACCTGATCCGCAGTGTCGTATCAGGTCCGCAAGACCTTTCTTAAATAGGGGCCATTGTTTCAAAAAATGCAACATATTTTATATATCAGATTTGTCTATAAAATATTTAGCTATGCATAAAGAAACACATTTGCAATATATTTTCAGTATTTATTTTGCTCCCTTTCCATGTAAGTTAGCTCAAAACTTGATGCACCTGCTGACTTCTCAAGGCTAACTCTGCTACATATCTGTCCATAATTGTCTTTATCAGATAACAACTGCAAAACAAAGCATTGTATACTAACATTATAGTGAGGTTAGCCTTGTTATCTGTGGACTAGAGCCCAGATTGGCTCTTCCGAATAAGGCAAATGGTGGGTGGGGTTTAGCTATTGATAAATAAACATTAAGACTTGGCTGATATGTTACTCTATAGCAGACGTGTGTTGTAATTACAAGGTGAGATTGTATATTCCAGAGTAACTGGACATAATAAGAAAATCTTTGGTAAGTGAGGTCTGAAATGTATGTCTCCTTAACTATAAAAAAAAATCATTTTTTGAATGACACTTATGTTGCGAATTACATCATTAGGTGATTTTATTCTACGTATTTGCAATATGCAATAGAATATGTTGCTGAGTTAGCTACCACTGTGAAATAGACTGGATCCCGCAGAGGCTCAGGTCATTTACATTCCATACAATGCCACTTTCAGCACCACAGGATGGATTCCTGCAGGCTCCTCCACTACACAGGCCTGAGAATTATCAAGCAACAACAGCAGACTATTTTTTTGTCTATACATCTATTTCTCACTAAATGTATAATTTATGGAAGAAAACGTGCATTTGATCAATCTACTGAGAGACAGAAATGACTACAGAGAAGGAGAAAAATAATCCTAGGTTTTAAATATCACTCAGCTTGTGATTGTTATCTATGTGGAGCACACTCTGTGATGTGTCCTTTGAAGCTGTGATTGACAATTCCTTAAGAGTTTGTGGATGCTCAAAAGATAATTACAGAACCATTCTCTATTCCAGGGAAGCCTATTCACAGTTAGAAGCTAAAGGTACTGATCTCATTTAGAGAAAAAGAGTCATTATTAATGTGCCATAATCCTACAGCATAGTTAATACCTATACCAGTAGCTACTAATTGCTTACAGTCACCTCCAGAGACCTGCCAATCACATAACACAAAATGCAATGACATAACTATGAGATGTCTACGATTTCTATGTCAGGATTATCCTAAATGCAGGATCAGTGAGCCAGATATTATAGTAAAACTGTTTAAAGTGCAGACGCATAAATGAGTTTATTTTTATACGTTTTATGTCTATAGATTTATATTTAATTAAGAATAAGTAGTTCTTAATGTAACAATAATACTAACTATACCAATATAGGGAAAATTGTACATTATTTTAGGCAAATATGTCTCAAACATATTAACATTAGCTGAGTGATCTGTGAGCTGTTTCTGTGACAATTTGGTAACTGTTGATTTAATAAATCTATAAGCTAGCAGCCTGTACTCAAGTAATCTGCGCTATTATTTCTATACTTGCAGAAGTGAGCACTACTATAATGTTGCATAAGCTAAACAAATACCAATCTGTAACTGATTACAATTTATATATAAGGGGGGAATATCAATGCAGTAATAGAATGCTCGGCTAGCGCTTCTCATATATTTAGTCCAGGTGTTATCTTTTGAAACTATTTATTCTATTAGCCTGTAGCTATTTACATTTTTTAAAGCTTTTTGAATCTTTGTAAATAGTTACTTCCAGAGATGGTAGCACCTTCAAATAACATTGCTTTTGTGCAGAAATGCTCATTTAATATCTCTGTCAGAAAAATGTTGTTGTGTGGCATAGCTAATCCAAAATCAACAACTACCATGCTGATGACATACCCTATGGAGTCAAAATATATGTGAATCATCAGTATGTTGGTATACCACTGACATCATTCATGACTGCAGAATGCTAGGCCTCAATGGTTGGAATAGTCTCATCTAACAATGTAATCAGATTCGGCTAGATTATGAGTTTTGCGGTACGGCTATACCGATGAAAAAATGGCCATTGCGTGTGGATTGTCCGGTAATGCATATTACTAGTCAGGTATAGGCTGCCTGTAACGCAAGCATTTTAGCCTTAACGCAAACCTCCATTCCGCGCTAAAAAAAATTCCATAGCACCGTATTACAAGTTGTGCGGCGCGGCTAAAATGCTTGTGTTGGAGCCTATACCGACACGATCCATTCCGCAATCTGAGACCAGTAGTTATGTATTTTGAGAAAGAAAAATGTTTCACAAAACTCATAACTAAAATGTTACAAAGTACACCAACACCCATAAACTACCAATTAACCCCTAAACCGCTAACCCTCCCCGCATCGCAAACACTATATTAAACATATTAACCCCTAATCTGCCACCCACCCACATCGCAGACACTAAAATAAACCTATTAACTCCTAAACCGTCGACCCCCCCACATCTCCAACACTATATAAACCTGTTAACCCCTAAACCGCTGGACCCCCAAATCGCCAACACTATAATAAAGTTATTAACCCCTGATCCACCACTCCCTGACATCGCCAACACTAAATAAAGCTATTAACCCCTAAACCGCCAGCTCCCCACATCGCAACTAATAAACTAAACCTATTAACCCCTAAACCGCTGCCCCCCAATCACAAAACACTAAATTAAAATATTAACCCCCTAAACCTAACACTCCCCCTAACTTTAAATTAAAAGTTACAATATAACTATCTTAAAATAAATAAAAACTTACCTATGAAATAAAAAAAAAGATTAAACTATAAATTAACCTAACATAACTATTCTAATAAAATTAAAAAAACTACCAATTAAAAAAACTAATTTACATGATTAAAAAAACCTAATACTATGAAAAAGGGGATATTCTCCTTCCCAACAGGAAGCTGCAAGAGGACACCCACAGCAGAGCTGTCTATATAGCTCCTCCCCTAACTGCCACCCCCAGTCATTCGACCGAAGACAAGCAAGAAAAAAGGAGAAACTATAGGGTGCAGTGGTGACTGTAGTTAAAAATAAAAAACACCTGCCTAAAAATGACAGGGTGGGCCATGGACTGGATACACCACAAGAGACATAAATTTATCAGGTAAGCATAAATTTTGTTTTCTCTTGTAAAGGTGTATCCAGTCCATGGGTTCATCCATTACTTGTGGGATACCAATACCAAGGCTTTAGGACACGGATGAAGGGAGGGACAAGGCAGGCCCTTAAATGGAAGGCACTACTGCCTGTAAGACCTTTCTCCCAAAAATAGCCTCCGAAGAAGCAAAAGTATCGAATTTGTAGAATTTAGAAAAGGTATGAAGCGAAGACCAAGTCGCCGCCTTACAAATCTGTTCAACAGAGGCCTCATTTTTAAAAGCCCATGTGGAAGCTACCGCTCTAGTGGAATGAGCTGTAATTCTTTCAGGAGGCTGCTGGCCAGCAGTCTCATAAGCTAAGCGTATTATACTTCTTAGCCAAAAAGATAAAGAAGTTGCCGAAGCCTTTTGGCCTCTCCTCTGTCCAGAGTAGACAACAAACAAAGCAGATGTTTGACGAAAATCCTTCGTAACTTGTAAATAAAACTTTAAAGCACGAACCACATCAAGATTGTGTAAAAGACGTTCCTTCTTTGAGGAAGGATTAGGACATAATGAAGGAACAACAATCTCCTGATTGATGTTCTTATTAGATACTACCATAGGAAGAAACCCAGGTTTGGTACACAAAACTACCTTATCTGCATGGAAAATCAGATAAGGGGAATCACACTGTAAAGCAGATAACTCCGAAACTCTTCGAGCCGAGGAGATAGCTACTAGAAACACAACTTTCCAAGATAAAAGTTTAATATCTATGGAATACAGAGGTTCAAACGGAACCCCTTGAAGAACCTTAAGAACTAAATTTAAACTCCATGGCAGAGCAACAGGTTTAAACACAGGCTTAATTCTAACTAAAGCCTGACAAAACGCCTGAACGTCTGGAACCTCAGCCAGACGTTTGTGCAAAAGAATAGACAGAGCAGAGATCTTTAAGGAACTAGCAGACAATCCTTTCTCCAATCCCTCCTGGAGAAAAGATAATATTCTAGGAATCCTGACTTTACTCCATGAGTAACCCTTGGATTCCCACCAATGAAGATATTTACACCATATCTTATGATAGATTTTTCCTGGTGACAGGCTTTCGAGCCTGAATTAAGGTATCAATGACCGACTCGGAAAAACCACGCTTTGATAGAATCAAGCGTTCAATCTCCAAGCAGTCAGACGCAGAGAAATTAGATTTGGATGTCTGAAAGGACCTTGAAGTAGAAGGTCCTGTCTCAGCAGCAGAGTCCATGGTGGAAAGGATGACATGTCCACCAGATCTGCATACCAAGTCCTGCGTGGCCACGCAGGAGCTATCAAAATCACAGAAGCTCTCTCCTGCTTGATCTTGGCAATCAGACGAGGGAGCAGAGGAAACGGTGGAAACACATAAGCCAGGCTGAAGGACCAGGGCGCTGCTAGAGCATCTATCAGTGCTGCCTTGGGATCCCTGGACCCGTAACAAGGAAGCTTGGCGTTCTGACGAGATGCCATGAGATCCAGTTCTGGTTTGCCCCATAGATGAATCAACTGGGCAAATACCTCCGGATGGAGTTCCCACTCCCCCGGATGAAAAGTCTGCCGACTTAAAAAATCCGCCTCCCAGTTCTCTACTCCTGGGATATGGATAGCTGAGAGATGGAAAGAGTGAAGCTCTGCCCATAGAATTATCTTTGAAACCTCCAACATCACCAGGGGGCTCTTTGTACCCCCCTGATGGTTGATATAGGCTACAGTCGTGATGTTGTCCGACTGAAATCTGATGAACCTGACCGCAGCTAGCTGAGGTCAAGCCTGAAGAGCATTGAATATCGCTCTTAGTTCCAGAATGTTTATCGGAAGGAGGGCTTCCTCCTGAGTCCACGAACCCTGAGCCTTCAGGGAGTTCCAGACTGCGCCCCAGCCCAGAAGGCTGGCATCTGTCGTCACTATAGTCCATTCTGGCCTGCGGAAGATCATTCCCCTGGACAGATGGACCCGAGATAGCCACCAGAGAAGAGAATCTCTGGTATCTTGATCCAGATTTAGCAGAGGGGACAAATCTGTGTAATCCCCATTCCACTGATTGAGCATGCAAAGTTGCAGTGGTCTGAGATGTAGGCGGGCAAACGGAACTATGTCCATTGCCGCTACCATTAAGCCGATTACTTCCATAAACTGAGCCACTGACGGCTGAGAAGTGGAATAAAGAGCACGGCAGGAAGTTAGTAGCTTTGACAACCTGACCTCTGTCAGAAAAATCTCACAAGTAATGGATGAACCCCATGGACTGGATACACCTTTACGAGAGAAATAAAAAAAAAACGAAATTACAAATTTAAAAAAACCTAATACGAAAAATAAAAAAAACTCTAAGATTACAAAAAATAATAAACGAAATTATCAAAAATAAAAACAAATACACCTAATCTACTAGCCCTACAAAATAAAAAAAGCCCTCCCACAATAAAAACATCCCCTAACCTACAATAAACTACCAATAGCCCTTAAAAATAACTTTTGTAGAGCATTGCCCTAAGTTAAACAGCTCTTTTACTGACAAAAAAATTAAAAAATCTCCACAACAGTAACCCCCCCCACCCAACCAATCCCCCAAAATAAAAAATACTGTTCAAATCAGCCAATAGGATTTCAGTAGCATTCATCCTATTGGCTGATTTGAAAATGCCAGCCAATAGGATTTTAAAATGTCAGCCAATCGGAATGTAAGGTACTCCATATTTAAACGGGTATTCTTGCATTCAAGCTTCAGTGTACGGCGATGACCGTATGAAGAGGATCCTGCATGCTGGATGTCCGTGCCGCTGGCAAAGAAGCTCTGCTCCTCCACAGTTCCGTGCCTCCACAGCTCCGCGACACCGGGATGAAGAAAGAAGATGGCCCTGCGATGGAGGAATATGTCGCCGCCTGGATGAAGACTTCTTGCCACCTGGATGAAGATGGATGTCCGGACTTCAGGAACCATGAGTAGATTTTATGGGGTTAGTGTAAGGTTTTTGTTTTTTTTGGGTGGGTTTATTTTTAGATTAGAGATGGGCACTGTAAAAGAGCTGAATGCCCTTTTAAGGGCAGTAAAAGAGCTGAATGCCCTTTTAAGGGCAATGCCCATACAAATGCCCCTTTAGGGGCAATGGGCAGTTTAGGTTTTATTTAGACTTAGGTTTTTTTATTTTGGGGGGTTGGTTGGGTGGGGGATTTTACTGTTGGGGGGACTTTGTAATTTTTTTGTCAGTAAAAGAGCTGTTTAACTTAGGGTAATGCCCTACAAAAGGCCCTTCTAAGTGCTATTGGTAGTTTATTGTAGGTTAGGGGGTGTTTTTATTTTGCGGGGCTTTTTTTATTTTTATAGGGCTATTAAAATAGGTGTAATTGTTTTTTTATAATTTCGTTTATTATTTTTGTAATCTAAGATTTTTTTTATTTTTCGTAATTTTAGTGTTTATTATTTTTTGTAATTTTTAAAAAGAATTCGTAGTATTAGGTTTTTTTAAATTTGTAAAAAAAAAAAAATCGCAGTGTTAGGTTTTTTTAATCATGTAAATTGGGTTTATTTATTTTATTAGAATAAATTGGGTTTATTTATTTTATTAGAATAGTTAGGTTAGGTTAATTTATAGTTTAATCTTATTTTTTTTATGTCACAGGTAAGTTTTTATTTATTTTAAGATAGTTATATTGTAACTTTTAATTTAAAGTTAGGGGGTGTTAGGTTTAACGGTTAATAGTTTAATTTAGTGTTTTGTGAGGTGGGGGCTGGCGGTTTAGCGGTTAATTGGTTTAGTTTATTAGTTGTGATGTGGGGCCGTGCGGTTTAGGGGTTAATAGCTTTACTTAGTGTCAGCGACGTCGGGGAGTGGCGGATTAGGGGTTAATAACTTTATTATAGTGTTGGCGAAGTGGGGGCCGGCGGTTTAGGGGTTAATAGGTTTATTTAGTGTTGGCGATGTCAGGGAATGGCGGATTAGGGGTTAATAACTTTATTTAGTGTTGGCGATGTCGGGGGCGGAGGACTAGGGGTGTCTAGACTAGGGGGTTATGTTAGCATGTTGGGTTTAAACGTAATTTTCTTTTCCCCATAGACATCGATTTGCCATTCCGCGATCGTAGGTGTTAGTTTTTTCTAACACTCTCTCCCCATTGATGACTGTGAGGGAAGCGTGCACAAGCACGTAAACTCAGCCCTTGGCTTTTGTGTGGTATGGAGCTTAACGCACCATAACGCACAGCACAAGGAGGTTTTTCAGTAACTCATAACAGCAGCGCTCATAACCGCTCATTTTATTGCGTTCTTTACGCACACTGTATAGCGCAAAACTCGTAATCTAGCCATATGTTTGTAAATTAATTGCTGCCACAGTACACTGAATGGATCTAAATTTTTCATTATTGCTTAAGTGCAGCCTCTCATCAAATTGGTACTCCCAAGTCTCTAAAAGTTGTTGGGGTGCAAGATATATACCCAGAGGCAGGATAGCTCTCAGAAGTACTAAAACATGTTATGTAAAGCAAGGGGCCATGGTTTTGAAAATGTTAAGCATGGAACATTAGATTCTTCTACATACATTCCCACATAAAATCATTTATAATCTCATTAAAGCCTGTTACACGGGACAAAATCACCTCTCCCTCCAAGTACCTTTCCCTACCTTCTGATCCCCTCTCCCTCATCCAATACCCAAAATGGCTGCTCAGCATGAAGCCTATGGTATACCATTTCAGAATGGCATTGTTTGTTTGTGTCAGCCTGTCCTTGCATGACTGCATGTTTTAGGTCTGGTGGCATAACAATAAATTGTACTCTTCTCCAGACAGCTTTGGGTGACTATAAGCAAAGAGGACAGGTATGTGACTACTTTAGCTGTGATCTTTTTGATGGTCAAATAACTATCCAAATATTGAGTTCAACATATCTCTGGATACTTTGGTACTCTTTGCTATTTAACTGTAATGTGCAGTATTGGAATTGGAAAGGATGTAAAGGACAAAGTCCAAATAAGAAAGAAAGAAAAGTATGGCACAATTATATGTAAGTATTCAGAACTCTTATCTACAATAAAACATTAGCTTGGCAAAGTTTCACACAAACTTTATGCTGGTGATGCTTAAACATGCACATATATTTCTATTGACTCATTATTTAAAGGGACATTAAAGTAATTTGTTTCTTTGTTGCCTCTAAAATGAGGGCAATAAAAAAAAGTATTACAGTTTTTCCCTGTAAAACAGATGTTCCTTTACTCAAAACATTAGAAGAATAATTGCAAATGTCACTTTTATATCTATTTATGATACATTATAGCATAATCAATATTCACCAACATGCATTGATATTGAACTTACTTAAACCAACTTGTTACAGATTAACTGTAAAGCAGTTGCCTCATTTTAATCACCTTTACACTATACAAAGATGGGTTTACCTCATTTTAATCACCTTTACACTATACAAAGATGGGTTTACCTCATTTTAATCACATTTACACTATACAAAGATGGGTTTACCTCATTTTAATCACCTTTACACTATACAAAGATGGGTTTACCTCATTTTAATCACATTTACACTATACAAAGATGGGTTTACCTCATTTTAATCACCTTTACACTATACAAAGATGGGTTTACCTCATTTTAATCACCTTTACACTATACAAAGATGGGTTTACCTCATTTTAATCACATTTACACTATACAAAGATGGGTTTACCTCATTTTAATCACCTTTACACTATACAAAGATGGGTTTACCTCATTTTAATCACATTTACACTATACAAAGATGGGTTTACCTCATTTTAATCACCTTTACACTATACAAAGATGGGTTTACCTCATTTTAATCACCTTTACACTATACAAAGATGGGTTTACCTCATTTTAATCACATTTACACTATACAAAGATGGGTTTACCTCATTTTAATCACCTTTACACTATACAAAGATGGGTTTACCTCATTTTAATCACCTTTACACTATACAAAGATGGGTTTACCTCATTTTAATCACCTTTACACTATACAAAGATGGGTTTACTGCTGTTATTTCCTTCAAAGTCAGCTCTAGCCTAACTAATATAAAAATTGCATTTAATTGCCGCTATCTGATCAAACAGCCAAACACTCAAAAATTAAGATTTAATTATTTTTGACAATTTTTCTTTGTGTTAAAAAAAAAAGCTGCAAAAATGATAAAAATGATGCAAAAATTATCAAGGCAGCTCTAAAACTCTGTCAATGTGACACATAATTTACCTCACTACGCTTTTGTTGGTTAAACAAATACTGGTGGAATAAAAGTATTACCCAAAGAGAAGTCAATGAGAACTGAAAAGGACAATGTCACAGGAGATATTACAAAAAGCGCCATGTGCGTAGGTACTTATGGAAGCAGGCGAATAAAAAGAATAGAAGCTGAGCTCTGTCTTTTATACACTGCTGGATAAATCAGTTTTAAAGATCACTGTTTTTTTTTTACCTGATCACAGATGAGTTCCCATTTTTTCTCATTGTCGTACTGACGCAATAATCTGGCTTTGTCAGGTGGCAGGTTCATTGCATTCTGTTAAGGGAAAAACAAAAGATTTAAACATGGAAACTTTGGGGAGAAAAAAATAATATATATATATATATATCAGAACAGAAAAACTGTTAAATAATGTTTATAGCTGGTTATAAATATTAAAGGGACAGTCTAGGCCAAAATAAACTTTCATAATTCTGATAGTGCATGTAATTTTAAACAATTTTCCAATAAACTTTTATCACCAATTTTGCTTTGTTCTCTTGGTATTCTTAGTTGAAAGCTTAACCAGCTTAAGTTCATATGCTAATTTCTTAGACCTTGAAGGCCACCTCTTTTCAGAATGCATTTTATAAGTTTTTCAAAACTAGAGGGTGTTAGTTAATGTGTTTCATATAGATAACACTGTGCTCGTGCACGTTAAGTTATCTGGGAGCAGGCACTGATTGGCTAAACTGCAAGTCTGTCAAAAGAACTGAAATAAAGGGGCAGTTTGCAGAGGCTTAATCACAGAGGTTAAATGTATATTAATATAACTGTGTTGGTTATGCAAAACTGGGGAATGGATAATAAAGGGATTATCTATATTTTAAAACAATAAAAATTCTGGTGTAGACTGTCCCTTTAAAAGGCAAAATAAGTCATCCTAGATGATATTTTAAACCTGCAAAAGTTTCTTATCGGTCCCTTATTACAATTAAATATGCTTTACTTCAGGAGTAATGTTTACCTTTGTTTCGTTAGGAAAAGAAAACACATTACAAAATGAATTATTGTGTATTATTATTATTAAACAGATAAAACATATAACAGAAGAATTATGTGCAATTTATGGGTCAAAATCACAATATAGACTTATACAAAGTGACATTTACAATAGAGCACTGGTTTTCAAACCTGGCATAAGGCCTCCCTAACAGGCCAGATTTTGAGGATATCTTAACTAGACCACAGGTGAAATAATCAGCCTGCTCTCAACCAGTGCATTAGAGTAAGACATGAATGTGATGCTCTAAAATTATATTTGATACCCTCGCCGATCCCCCCGCTTGCTTCTTCCTGCTGTACTTACACAGCAATGACGAAACCGGCTTCCTCCAATCATGGTGTGTCCTCACCAGATGGACGCTCCTGGGGGGAAGCCATGATTGGAGGAAGCCGGATTCGTCATTGCTGACGAATTAGAGGACCTGCAGTTGGGGGATCGGCGATCGGCATTTCAGGAGAAGGTATTTGTAAAATCCGCTGCAATGTAAACTTTGATGAACTTTGCCCCTGTTTTTATTAGTATTTTAAAAAAAATGGCACGATTTCATTAAAGTTTACATTCACTTTAATGATACAGACACAATACATTATTATTATTCTTTATTTAGAAAGCACCAACAGATTCCACAGCACTGTCTGTGGGTACAAAGGTAAAAGTACAATGGAGAAACAGTACAATAAAAGACAAAATATAGGGGGAATTGAAGGCCCTATTCCCGTGGGAACTTACAATCTAGATGGGTAGGAGGATGGGAAACAGGAGGGGTGGACTGCAAAGGTGGGACTGATGTTAGTGAGGAGTTAGATGAGGGCTACTGTTAGGTAAGTGAAGTTAATTTGTTACTGAGTCGGGTGATAGACTTCCCTGAACAAAAAGGTCTTTAGGGAGAGTTTAAAGGAGGAGAGGTTAGGGGAAAGTCTGACAGCTCAAGGAAGTGCGTTCCAGAGGGTTGGTGCCGCATGAGAGAAGTCCTGTAGTCTAGCATGGGAGGAGGTGATGGTAGAGGGTGCAAGGAGCAGGTCATTGTTGGATCTTAGGGGGCGGCCTGGAGTATATTTGTTGATGAGTGAAAATCTATTACACATTTGAGTCAAAATCTATTACAAAAAAGCTTAAAATCTATTTTAACACAGAATCACAACACCAGGCCATTATTTATTATGTGAACATTAAAGAGATATTAAACCCAATTAAAATTGGCCAAGCAAAATTAAACAACTTTTTAACTTACTTCAATTTTTCTTCGTTCTCTTTGTATCTTTATTTGAAAAAGCAATAATGTAAGCTTAAAGGGACAGTCAAGTGCAAAAAAAAACATTTTTTATGATTTAATAGGGAATGTCATTTTAAACAACGTTCCAATTTACTTTTATCATCAATTTTGCTTTGTTCTCTTGGTATTCTTAGTTGAAAGCTAATTCTAGGAGGTTCATATGTTAATTTCTTAGACCTTGAAGACTGCCTCTAATCTGAATGAATTTTCACCACTAGAGGGCATTAGTTCATGTGTTTTATAAAGATAACATTGAGCTCATGCATGTGAAGTTAACCTGGAGTGAGCACTGATTGGCTAAAATGCAAGTCTGTCAAAAGAACTAAAATAAGGGGGCAGTTTGCAGAGGCTTAGATACAAGGTAATCACAGAGATAAAAAGTGTTTTTCTATAATAGCGTTGGTTATGCAAAACTGGGGAATGGGTAATAAAAAGATTATCTTCCTTTTTAAACAACAAAAATTCTGGTGTTGACTGTCCCTTTAAGAGCTGGCCAATTTTTGGTTCAGCACCCTGGCTAGTGCTTACTGATTGGTGGTTACATTGGCTACACCAATCAGCAAGTGCTACCCAGGTTCTGAACCAAAAATGTGCTGGCTCCTAAGCTTAAATTCCTACTTTTCAAATAAAGATACCAAGAGAACAAAGAAAAAATGATAATGGGAGTAAATTAGAAAGTTGCTTAAAATTGCATGCTTTATCTGAACCATTAAAGAAAAAAATTGGGTTTAATATCCCTTTAAATATGGATTTCTCAGGAGAGAGGTGTCCAACTTCAGCCCTTGAAGTTTAAATTAAGCACAAGTGAGATACTCAGGTTTAGTCAATATCATTATTCCATAAGAGCCTTGAATCCTTTTTATGAAAATTATATCAGGGATACTAAGAGAATTAAACAAATGTGATTATAGAAGAAAATTGGCTACATTTAGACACCAATCAGCAAGCGCTACACAGGTGCTGAACCAAAATTGGGCCGGCTCCTAAGCTTACATTATTGCTTTTTCAAATAAAGATGCAAAAAGAACAATGAAAAGTTGATAATAGGAGTAAATTAGAAAGTTGTCTAAAAATTGCATGCTCTATCTGAGTCATGAACGTTTAATTTTGACTAGACTATCCCTTTAAAGGGACATTTTTTTTTCTTTCAGGATTCAGACAGAGAATGTAATTTTAAACAACTTTCCAATTTACATTTTTGTATCTAATTAGCTTTGTACTCTTGGTATTCTTTGTTGAAAATGATACTTAGGTAGGCTCAGGAGCCACAACACACTTCTGAAAGCTAACTGTTGATTGGTGGGTGAATATATATGCCTATTTTCATTGGCTCACCCAATGTTTTCAGCTAGCTCAAACTAGTGCACTGCTGTTCCATTAACAAAAAGATATTCATAGAATTAAACAAATGTTTTTATAGAAGAAAATTGCAAAGTTGTTTAACATTGTATGCTCTATCTTATGCATGAAAGAAAAATGTTGGGTTTCATGTCCCTTAAACACTCCTGCCTTGCGCCCTAACATGCCATACAGCCAAGCTAAGGTTAGAAGAGGGCAGTATACGATTGCACTTGTAAGTCCTTGGATGCTATATATTAAACTTGTCAATCTAGGGCCTGTGGTCCGCAGTGCAACACCACATCATTCCTTCTACTTTTCTAAATTTAAAATTAGATATGTATCAAACAGCAAGTTCTTCTCTCTTAGCAGCAGGTGTGCACTAGAGAAGCATGAGGCAGAAAATGTAGAGAATTCCTGTTTGTGTGTGTGCATTTGCTTGTGTGTGTGTGTGTATGCATTTGTTTGTGTGTGTATGCATTTGTTTGTGTGTGTGTATGTGTGTGCATTAGTTTGTGTGTGTATATGTGTGCATTTGTTTGTGTGTATGTATGTGTGTGAATTTGTTTGTGCGTGTATCTGTGTGTATTTGTTTGTGTGTGTGTGTATATGTGTGCATTAGTTTGTGTGTGTATATGTGTGCATTTGTTTGTGTGTATGTATGTGTGTGAATTTGTTTGTGCGTGTATCTGTGTGTATTTGTTTGTGTGTGTGTGTATATGTGTGCATTAGTTTGTGTGTGTATATGTGTGCATTTGATTGTGTGTATGTATGTGTGTGAATTTGTTTGTGCGTGTATCTGTGTGTATTTGTTTGTGTGTGTGCATGTGTGTGCGCATTTGTTTGTGTGTATGTATGTGTGTGAATTTGTTTGTGCGTGTATCTGTGTGCATTTGTTTGTGTGTGTGTGTGTGTGTGTGCGCATTTGTGTGTATGTATGTGTGTGCTTTTGCTTGTGTGTGCTTGTGTGTGCATTTGTGTGTGTGTGTGTACATTTTTGTGTGTGTGTATGTGTGTGCATTTGTTTGTTTGTGTGTATGTGTCTTTAAAGAAAATTCACAGACCAGCATACTTTAGCTGCCCCACAGCCCTCTGCAACCAGCTGAATTTAAAGTATATTTGCTACAGTCTTTAAAGAAAATTCACAGACCAACATACTTCAGCTGCCCACAGCCCTCTGCAACCAGGAAGCCTCTGGAAGATAGTGTGTGTGCATTTGTTTGTGTGTGTGTATGTGTGTGTGCATTTGTTTGTGTGTGTGTATGTGTGTGTGTGAATTTGTTTGTGCGTGTATCTGTGTGCATTTGTTTGTGTGTGTGTGTGCACATTTGTGTGTATGTATGTGTGTGAATTTGTTTGTGTTTGTATTTGTGTGTGTGTGCTTTTTTTGTGTGTATGTGTGTGAATTTGTTTGTTTGTATGTATGTGTGTGCATTTGTTTGTTTGTGTGTATGTGTGTGCATTTATTTATGTGTATGTGTGTGCATTTGTTTGTGTTTGTATGTGTGTACATTTGTTAGTGTGTCTGTGTGTACATTTGTTTGTGTGAGTATGTGTGTGCATTTGTTTGTGTATGTGTGTGTGCATTTGTTTGTGTGTGTATGTGTGTGCATTTGTTTGTGTGTGTGTGTGTGTGTGTATGTGTGTGCATTTCTTTGTGTGTGCATATGTGTGTGCATTTCTTTGTGTGTATGTGTGTGCATTTGTGCGTATGTGTGTGCATTTGTTTGTGTGTGTATGTGTATACATTTGTTTGTGTGTGTGTTTATGTGTATGCAATTGTTTGTGTGTATGTATGTGTATGCATTTGTTTGTGTGTGTATGCATTTGTTTGTTGGATGTGCGTGCATTTGTTTGTGTGTGTATGTCTATGCATTTCTTTGTGTGAATGTGTGTGCGTGTGCACATGTCTCTCTGCACATGTGTGTTTATGTGTTTATTATGTATGTGTGTGCCTGTTTGTGTCTTTGTGTGTGTTTGGTCTGTACTAAGTTGTCAACAGGTATCAGCAAGACAAACAATTTGCATATACCTAACTAAAGCATAGCATAATTGAAGAGTTGTTAGGCAAATGTTAGAATTTTACCATTTCCATTTTATACAAAAATTCTTTTTTTCTGCCATTTATTTCTATAGCATGAATGTTTAAATTGATAAACTCAAATGTTCAAATGTAAAACTCATATAGTACGTTTAAAAATTATTCCCATAGGCCTTCACTGAAGTTTATGAAAATCAATAAAGAGAAATATTAACTTTATGTTGCAAAATATATGTTGAATTTTCAGCTCGTCATGAGAAAGGATGGAGACCCCTCCCTGCTCTTGGCTAAATCTGTTATAGATTCTCATACCAGATAAATAATATAATTAAAGCAGGTAAGGTATATTATTTACAAAATACACTGTAAGCATCACAAAAGTTGCTATCACACATATCTATAATAAGGCGATAATAAATTACTTTTGTTCCTTATAATAACTTGAGTGGACAAAATCTATTTACAATATCCCATATGGGCCTGTGAAGAAAAAAATAATAATTTTAATAAGCAAAATATTTGTAATGCTTTGATTTGCGTTGCCATTTTAATAATGTTTTGAATCATATGCCAGATTGAAGTTTAGTTGTGATGCAAAGTCAGCTATGTATGACAAGTATTTGCCAATTTTGTTGACACTTAAAACAAACATCTGTTTTCCAATCTCTAGAAAAATCAGTGCCAAAAATCTGTTTAATCTTATATTTCTAAAGCTAGTGTATACAGCAAACAGATGCAATTAAGTTTTACACTGCAATACATAAAGTATGTTCCAAAAAACTATTGAAAAGCTAATTATTATATGAGTGGTATATTGTTAGGAAGATCAGCAATATATAGAGTGGCTTTTATAGGTGTACACGCACATACACAAATACAAAGCAACACACAGACACACATATACTCACACATAGGCATATACACAGAAGACATACACATACATACACACATATACAAAGACGCACACAGAAGACATTCACATACATACACAGACACAGTCACACACAAACATACAAAGACAGACACACACACAGATACACATAGATACATGCACGCACACGCAACACACACATACCCACACATACACAAACACACAGCAACATACAGACACACTCATACACACTGGCATACATACACATACACACACAGACGCACAGACATACACACACATACACACACAGACACACTCACAAAAATACAGACACACACAAACACAAACAAACATGCACAGACAGATACACACATAGAAACATGCACAGAGACGTGCACACAGACATACACACACATACAGAGACACACACAGACAGACACACACACAGATACACATAGGCACACGAACCCGCACATACAGACATACACATACATACAGACAGACACACACACAAACATACACAGACAGACACACACAGATACACATAGACACATGCACACATGCACACATGCACACACACATACACACACACATACAGAGACACACAAACATACACAGACAGACAGACACACATACAGATACACACAGGCACACACACACACACATTTTCACTAATCCTGGTAAGTAAGGAACCAGAAATGTTCCTGTTTTGAATTAAATGCTTCACCAATCACCAGCTAACTCCTTACCTCCCAACTGTCCTGCACCCTGCAAGATTGCTATGGGTTAGGAGGTCTGGCCCACTGCCCATCCACAGCTACAGATGGTCCCAGTTTTAAGAGATTATATTAGCCCTGTCAACAGACCACCCTGACATGCCAACAAACCACACAGACACTACTACCGATCGCTCAGACATGCTCACGATCCTCCCCTTCATCCACCTATGACTCCATCTTGAAGTGGCCTGCCTACAAAATGACGACAAACCTTTTTAAGTACCTGAGGTCCGGATATCACCCCAGAAAGGTTGGGAGGTATGTAGCTCCCAGTAGTGCAATGCTGACCCTGAGGCTACCCATGTATGCTTTTCTACAAAGGATAACAAGAGAGCAAAGTAAATTTGCTAACAGAATTAAATTGGCAAGTCTTTTAGAATTGGATGTGTCATGCATCAGGATATACCATTGTGAGTGTAATAGCACTTACCCTGCCCAGAAACGTTCTTACACTGTCCTTTACCGAGTCTTATGACACATAATCCTCACCTCTTAAAGGGACATTATACACTCATTTTTTTCTTTGCATAAATGTTTTGTAGATGATCTATTTATTTAGCCCATAAAGTTTTTTTGTTTTTTTTTTAAATGTATAGTTTTGCCTATTTTTAAATAACATTGCTCTGATTTTCAGACTCCTAACCAAGCCCCAAAGTTTTATGAGAATACCGTCAGCTACCTACTTCAGCTTGCTCCTGTTTGTGTAAAGGGTCTTTTCATATGCAAAAGAAGGGGGAGGGGGGTGTCTTATTTCCCACTTGCAGTGGGCTTTCCAACTGCCTTTTCAACAGAGCTAAACTGAGAGCTTCTAAGCAGTGGCGTCACTAGGGGGGTGCGGGGGGGGGGGGGGCGGGCCGCACCCGGGTGACACCCTCCAGGGGGTGACACCAAAAAAAAATGTTTTTTTTATTTTTTTTTTACATTTTATTGAAATTCAAAGAAATACAATGTTGAGATGCATAGATTATTTTATTAGAGGCTGGCATTTGTGAACATTAGTGGGACTGGGGAAGTTGTAGACACACAATTTTTTTGCCCCTTGAGCCAGTGCTGCAATTTCAACAAATAGTTTTCCCGGCAGCTTTTGCTTGTTTGTACTTTGCTCCTCCCCTGCCCTATTTCACTATGAATGTTGTGGGTGTGCCGTGGGGCTTGCAAAGTTGTGCTGCTAGCCTAAACTTGCCTGCCTATCTGTGCTCACTGCTCAGTGACATGCGGCCCAGGGCTGTGCACTGACAGACTTGGAACAGAGTCAGAGAGCAGAATTTTCATAGTTTGTGCGCCTAAACCTTTTCTTCAGTGATTTATTTTAGAGTGCTCTGTTTATCTTTCATTTGATGTTCTGCTGAGCCAGGGAGCAGCTCTAGGCATGAGCTTCCTAATTAATGCAGTGCAGTTTACATATTTTGTATGTGTGTTTACGAGTGTTTGTGTGTTCATCTGAGTATGTTTTTAAGTGTGTCTGAGTGTTTGTATGTGTGTTTGCCTGTGTTTTTGTGTGTGTCTGCTTTCTGGGGGAGGGGGGGTGACACCATGACTTACCGCACCGGGTGACACTAACCCTAGTGACGCCACTGCTTCTAAGTAAGTTTTTAAACAGTTTTATACTGGATTTTTATATCAGTATCTGTGCATCTTATTCTTTATAGTAGTGTCTATTATATGCAGTTATATGAAAATGAGTGTATACTGTCCCTTTAAGTCCCAGCCTAGGGGCCTATTTATGAAGGTGTGAGTGGACATGATCCGATATAGCGGATCATGTCCGCTGCACATCGATAAATGCCGATAGCATATGCTGTCGGCATTTATCATTGCACCAGCAGTTTTTGTGAACTGCTGGTGCAATGCCGCCCCCTGCAGATTTGCGGCCAATCGGCCGTTAGCAGGAGGTGTCAATAAACCCGATTGTATTCTGGTTGATTGCTGTCGATTTCTCTCCGCCACCTCAGAGTAGGCGGACAGGTTATGGAGTCTTTGGACCGCTGCTTCATAAATTCTGTTTCTGGCGAGCCTGAAGCCCCCATATCTGCTCTTATTGTGCACTGCTCTAAGTAATACCTGTAGAGTATGTAGCAGGCCATGTAACTCCCAGCTTCTCTAGGGGCATGCAATAAACACCATTTTCAGACAAATTTTACAGTAGAAGCAAGGAAAATAAATAATGAATATATAATTATATTATTTTAATTAAGTTTTTTTAAATTTACAGAGTATTTCATTTTGAAGTCCCATTAATAACCTATGTTATGAATAAATGGACAAAATGGTTCTTTGGAACTATTTCTGGCTGTTCTCTGGGATGTGAGATGTCACTACTGAATACTAGCAAGTGAGCTATCATCTGTCTTTAATGCCACAGGGTAAAATCTGATTTTTCTTGAATGCACATTATGAAGCCCTCGGGAGCAGTGTGACGGGTGACTGGTGCAATGCATCCCTATCTGAGGATATATGAAAATTCCTTATACAAAAAGACTATGCAGAGAGAGAGAGAACACTTGCATGCACGTCTGCCATAACAATCTATGTGCTCCTGAACCAGGATATTGTATATCTGTCAGATAAGAAGCATCGGAAAGCCACCCTGTGCTGACAGTATATCTGATAAAATGTGCATTCTGGATGTTCATCTGGCACAGTGTATGATTGACAGGCAGCTGAAAGTTTACCTTGCTTGCAGTGACTGAGCGTCTATGAGATTTGTGTTGTTAAAGGGACATGATTTATATATATATATATATATACTGTATATATATTAAGAGCATTTTTAACGTATTATGGTGTTATTTGCCTTTTTTAAAATAAATATTCCTGTTCATTTATAAAGAGTCAACATATTGCATAATCGCATATAAGGGACAGGGGAGCTGCCATTTACATACACCTATATCTGATGATCAATAAGATTAGAGAGAAAAGATGCAGCAATGTTATTAAAAAAAATGCTGGAATCTACAAGAGTGATTCTTCAGCTTTAAGGGATATAAAACCTCATGTTTCTTTAATCATTCAAGCAGAGCAAATCATTTTAAAAAACTTTCCAATTTACTTCTAATTACCATGTTAGCTCATATTACAGTAGTTTTGCAACAATGTTCTATATTAGCAAGAGCACTAGATGGCAGCACTACTTCCTGTCATAGAGAGCCTATGAATTTTAAAAATTGTATTATCTATCTGATCAATGAAATAAAACACTGGGGTTTTATGTCCCTTTAAAGTAATGTGCATGACTGAATAAGGCAAATGTATACCATAGCTACAGCAACATTTCAAGGGGCTTTTGTCTCTATTTATATCTCATTTCTAATAGTACATAATTGTTCTTTCACTTAAAGGGCCATAATACCCAAATGTTTAAACACTTGAAAGTGATGCAGCATAGCTGTAAAAAGCTGATTAGAAAATATCACCTGAACATCTCTATGAAAAAAGGAAGATATTTTACCTCAAAAGTTCCTCAGTAGCCAAATCCCATTGTAAAGGATTTCTAAGCAGCATTTTAGTGTGTTTGTCCTTGGACATCTGAAGGGACTAGCATCGTGCACTCTCATATTATTTCACCAATCAGGTAAAGGAAGCTTACTATGAAATCTCATGAGAGTTAAGTCAAATCTCATGAGATCACAGTAAGAGTTCATGACCTCAGCACTGCTTATGCTGATTGGCTGCTGTTCATTTCTTCATTTTTTTAAATTTGTTTACCTGCAGCTGGGAGCAGCTGAGTATAACTTTTTACACAGAACTTACTCTGCTGAGCTGAGGAAATTGTGAGGTAAAATATCTTCCTTTTTTACATAGAGATGCTCAGGTGATATTTTCAGCTTTTTACAGTTATACTGCATCAGTTTCAAGTGATTTAGCATATGAGTATTATGTCCCTTTAACTAAGGCCAAGTTTACATAGTTGACAATAATCTGCACTTGTACAACAGTAAAAATATCAATTCACAAAATCCTGCACCAGATTTCACTTCACCACAGTTTATTTATCTTTACATTACGTTTCGACCAGCTCAGAAAAACTGATAAGCGCAGAACAGGCCTTTTCAACATTTACATATTTATTTTATAGTCATATATATGATATCTCGTACTGCTAAATGATCTGTATAACGGAAATCATAAGTAATCATAATATAACTATTTTCCTTTCCGTATTATTCGCGACTGAGATTTTTTGCTAGGGTTTTCAAGTCGCGAAATCGTTTTTTCCATAATCCTGATTTACAATATCTAGACCAGTGTATCGCCATCTTCTTATAGTGATAGAGAGACAAACCTTAATCCATTTAATGAGGTGTAGAACGTTTAGTGATATTTTTAACCTTGTAACTTAGGTGGTTTAAGTTGTGCCAGTTTCTACCTGTACTGTACTTCTTGATTTCAAATCTCTCCAAATCAGAAAAGAGGTTTTATCAATAAATTAGAAAAGTAATTGAAATACTTTTAAAATATTAATAGTTAAACAAAAAGTAATTGAACAAATGTGCTTAGTATTCTTATCATGCCCATAAAAAATTGAGATTCAGATTGTTTAATATAAAACTTATGAAGATGGTTTATTTTATTCATGTAAATAATTATTTTCCTTACAAAGGCATCAACCCAAACACCACAATATTTACAATACATTTTTAGAATATTTTTTTAAACTATTTCACCCCATCTTTGCACCTTACCATCTACTTTTGAGAAACAAAAGTTCTGGCTAAAGTTCAGCATTGGTAAAGTGATCATTTGTTCAATGTAAATATGGTAAAAATGATCGTTTGTCATTCCCATTCATTTTAAGAAGAGTTGAAAATGGTAAACTGCAGATGATATTTAAGAAGTGCTAAGTGAGAAAAATGATACTATGTAAAGAATAAGGACCATCAAATACAGTAGAATTGCATAATTAATAAGTGCTTAATAAAAAAAAACAATGCAATTACAATTACTCTATATTTTAAATAAGCATAAGATTCTTTTCTGACAAATTTTAAAATGTCATCAGCTAATCACAGACTCATATACGTACATACTGTGACCTCTTGCACATGCTCAGTCGGAGCTGGCGCATCAGAAAGTGTGCATATAAAAGACTGTGCACAATTTGATAATAGAAGTAAATTGGAAAGACAATGTCAAGGCCTCCACATTTAGACCCATTTTTAATGCCTGAATACATGTAAAGTAGCAGCTGTAAATCTAAATGTAAGCTAGCATACTAGTATCAGTTGTGCACTTGTGATAATGCTCACTGACACATAGGTACCTCCTACCAATGACCATTAGTAAGATGTGACTATCAGCCAATAAGCATTAGAAGTACACAACTGACGCAGCTGTATTATGTTCAATTTAAAGGGACATTAAACTGCTGCGTACAGCTAAGGCAGAGCTTTCCAAACTTTTCATGTTGGGGACACACTTTTTAGACCTACATCATTTTGCGACACAGTAATTCAGTTGTACTAGCAAACAGGAGGTTAAACAAACTTGTTTTAAGAGATACGACACATAAATTACATAAATTATATAATAACAAAATGTATTTACAGTAACAGTAAGTCTGTGCCAGAATAACACCAATAGCTACTTACTAATTTAATGGGCTGTATGAGGTTGATGGGATGAACACAGTTTCTGAATATTTGGTGGAATATTAGCTAAAGACGCTCGCATTTCATCATCAAACATTTTTAAGCTTCCCCTTCCTATCCATATATCAAGAGCAGGAGCAGCAATGCACTACTGGGAGCTAGCTGCAAAAAAAACCCTCTGACTTCAGCTCAGCGTTTAAGCTACTGCCCTCAGAGCTCGGTGAGTCTGATTGACTACTGCCCACGCTGCAAACACACTGCTGTCCCACTCACTGACTATACATGCAATCACGAGCCGATTAAGGAGACTACACGTGCAGTCAGGAGCCAATGTGCCGCCAAAGCCACCAATGGGAATAGTTTCAGTTCCCACTGAGCTGCGCCAATAGGTTAAGATGATCTGTGAGTCTGTGACTCACTAGGTATCAGTCACTTGTCAACCATGTGATATGCGTAGCAGGCAGGTGGAAAGACGGAAACCAAATTTTTTTTTTTTTTAAATTAAATTTAAATAAATTAGTGCTGAAGCAGGGACACACCTACACACTGCTGCCGACACACTAGTGTGTCCCGACACACAGTTTGGAAAGCACTGAGCTAAGGTATCATCATTACTACTCACCATGCTATTAGTTTTCATAGCCGTTCTCTTATTAGAACCCTTTGCAATTACAGGTTGGTGAAGCTCAGCATTTCCATACTGGGGGCTGCCATCTTGGAGCGCACGTATTTTAGCACCATGCTACTAAAACAGTGTGCTTTTTGACAGAGTATCTTGCACTTTGGTTTACATTACATAATAGAGAGCAGAAGCTTTACATTTTTGCATTTTATACACAGTTTAAAAATGAAATCAAGCATTAAAAAAAAAAAAGCCTTAGGAATAATATATAGAAATGCAGTCACTGCAGAAATGTGCAGCTCCTACTCTGTATGGTAAACACTAAATTGAAGGGCATAATATGGCTTGTCACCGAAACAGCAATGACACTGATCTGTAAATGCTCACTTCTGTCAGGGTGTGAGATTATTTAAAGTGATGGTGAATTTTAACATTCAAGAAATTATATTATGAATCTATGGAAACAATGACGTGTACCTTCATTCATGGATTCGAATGAAAGATGCACTCAAACATTATTTTTTTTAGATAATCAATCTATTCCATAACCCCCATCCGGCTGTCCTCCACAATACATTTTTTTTCATGAGGTGATGTTTTCATTTCTTATCCTATAGCCGTGCTAGCAATACGACACATAGTGCAGCTCTGAAGCGGCTTTTTTTTTTTTATGGAGTGGCGCTGTATGGCTAGCACGGCTATTGGATAAGAGGTGGAAATATCACCTCATAAAAATCAGTTTTCCAGAAGGTGGCCGGATGGGGTTATGGAATAGTAGGACTATCTAAATAAAATTATGTTTGAGCGCATCTTACATTAGAATTCATGAATCAAGGTATCATTAAAGTTTTCCATAGATTCAGAATAGAATTTCTTGAATGTAAAAATGCGCCATCACTTTAAGCTCCAGGATAGCAGCACCCTGTGTGAATAAGAGAACAGAGGAAAATCAATTGCATTGTGACCAGTAGTAGCCATTCTGCGGTAGTTGTACACAGCAGTTTAATGTCTCTTTACATTTAAACAGCTTTTAGTTACATTTTGCATGAAAAAGAAACATGTTTAGCCATTTTTTAAATACAATGACATTTATTAAATAGAAGTAGGGCTCTCTTTAATTTCATCCTGACTGGTCTATTCAGGTTTTATTGCCTGTCTTGTATTCTACATTACATTTCTGCGCACACATATTTACACAATCTTCAAACAATTGTTATTTAAACACATCATACTTTTTTGCTTCATCGTGGGGGAGGGGCATTCATTTTAAAAGCTCACATTTCTATTCAGTGGAAAGAAACAGTCTTTTACTGAGTGTAAACAAATATATACTTTTAAGCAACAATGGCAACCTTCCAGGTCTGAGGTAGAACAGCGAGACTTCATCAGGCTGTCTGTGTGTTTACTATCTGATGCTGATGAATGTAAATGTCTACAATACACCCCCTCAGTACATATTGCATGCAGATGGTCACCATCACTGCTCACCAATCACGGAGGTTTGTTCACATTCATTTGACAAATATCTGCTGCAGATTTTCTATCAGTAGCTGTAAATCTAGGGCCCCATTACATATGCCGCGTCGCCCGCAAAAGCCGGCAACGCCGTTTCTTGTGCTGTTTTGCTATCCTATATACAGCGCCACATATAAATGCGGCACATATATTTCACTCGTCGCCCGCAATTTTTGCTCCCATAAGCTAACATGGGGCCGTGTTGCAAATCGGTATCCAATATTCAGTGCAAGGAATTACGCGGCGAAAATTGAGAAATCTTACTCCATTTTCACCTCGCCACACAAGGTAGCCGCAGCAAGCCTTGCGCTGAGTATTGGAGCACTGTAACTCCCGAAAATTACTGCAAAAATAAACTAACACCTAACGCATGCGCAATATCTATCAACCTGTCAACCGCAATCCCCCACCACAATAAATAATAAACGGGTAGATTACGAGTTTTGTCGGTAAGGCTGTGCCATGCTAACGAGCAGTGTTCACTCACCGCTCACCTGCAGACAACGCTGGTATTACAGGTTTTTTTAAACCTGGCGTTAGCCCCAGAAAAGTGAGCTGAGAGCAAAATTTAGCTCCATATCTCACTGTAATACCAGCGCTGCTTACGGTAGCGGTGAGCTGGCTAAATGTGCTCATGCACGATTTCCCCATAGGAATCAATGGGGGAGAACCGGATGAAAAAAAAACCTAACACCTGCAAAAAAGCGGCGTTCAGCTACTAACGCAGCCCCATTGATTCCTATGGGGAAATACATTTTATGTCTACACCTAACACCCTAACATGAACCCCGAGTCTAAACACCCCTAATCTTACACTTATTAAAGGGACAGCCAAGTATAAATTAAACTTTCATTATTCAGATAGGACTTTTAATTTTAATTGACTTTCCAATTTACTTTTATCATCAAATTTTCTTTTTTCTCTTGGTATTCTTAGTTTAAACTAAACATAGGTAGGCTCATATGCTAATTTCTAAGCCTTTGAGGGCTGCCTCTTATCACATGCTTTTTAAATCTCTTTTCAACACAAAGTGACAGAAAGTACACGTGGGCTATATAGATAACACTGTGTTCAGGCACAGAAAGTTATTTAAGATCTAGCACAATACAATGCTAAATTTAAGACAATAGATAATAAACAGTCACAGTCATGTGATCAGGGGGCTGGAAGAAGGTTCCTAGATACAAGGTAATCACAAGCTAACTACATTTATTAACCCCTAATCTGCCGCCCCAACATCGCCGCCACTAAATTATTAACCCCTAAACCTAAGTCTAAACCTAACCCTAACACCCCCTAACTTAATAAATGTAGGTAGGTGGCGGCGATGTTAGGGACGGCATATTAGGGGTTAATAATATTTAACTAGTGTTTGCGAGGCGGGAGTACGGCGGTTTAGGGGTTAATATATTTAATAAAAAGGGCCGCGATGTCCGGTTCGGCAGATTAGGGGTTAAACATTTTATTTAAGTGTTTGCGATGTGGGGGGGCCTCGGTTTAGGGGTTAATAGGTAGTTTATGGGTGTTAGTGTACTTTTTAGCACTTTAGTTAAGAGTGTTATACTACGGCGTTACCCCATAAAACTCTTAACTACTGACTTTCATATGTGGTAAGAGTCTTGACAGGAGAGGGTCTACCGCTCACTTTTAGGAAGACTTGTAATACCGGCGTTAGGAAAATCCCATTGAAAATATAGGATACGCAATTGACGTAAGTATATTTGCGGTATTTGAGTCTAAAAAAAATTTGAAAAAAAAGTGAGCGGTACACCTGTACCTGCAAGACTCGTAATACCAGCGGGCGTTAAAAAGCAGCGTTGGGACCTCTCAACGCTGCTTTTTAACCCTAACGCAAGACTCGTAATCTAGGCGAAAGTGTATTAACCCCTATATCCACCATCAATCCCACACCGCAAGTAACTAAATTATTTACCCCTAAATCCAACAACCCCAGCATCAGAAACTACCTATTAAAACTATTAACCCCTAATCTGCTATTAACCCACAACGCAAACTACCTATTGAAGTATTAAACCCTAAACCGCCAAAGCCCACAACGCAATAAACCTATCAAAGTATTAACCCCTAAACCGCCAAAGCCCACAACGCAATAAACCTATCAAAGTTCTAACCCATAAACCGCCAAAGCGCACAACGCAAATAAATAAATTACTAAGACCCCTAACCTAACACCACCTAACCTAACACCCCCTAAATGTACCCAAATTACCAAAATTACAAAATACTAAAGGTACTATTAAAATAAAAAAACCTAACAATACTTTAAAAATAAAAAAAAACTAAGTATAAATTAAAGGGACAGTCTAGTCAAAATTAAAATTCTGGTGTAGACTACAATTACAGAAAATAAAAAAATCTAAGATTACATAAAATAAAAAACAAAATTACCCAATTTGTTATTCTATGAAAAAAAAAAAAAAAAAAACATTAGGATTGTAGCACCAACATGAAGGGGAGGATTTCACCTTTCATTTTAATGTTTTTTTTGTTCTTTTAAAAAAGAGAGTGAAAGCTTTCCCATCACTAGACTCCAGTCATCAAGTACTGCTATAAGTCCACAATTTGTCTAAATGATAAGCAAATCCTTAACACTTGACCCGCTAGAGGTGCGTAAAGGGACATTGTACACTAGATTTTTCTTTGCATAAATGTTTTGTAGATGATCCATTTATATAGCCCATCTGGGAGTGTTTTTGTAACAATGTATAGTTTTGCTTATTTATAAATAACATTGTGCGGCTTTTCAGACTTTTAATCAAGCCCCATAATTTTAGATGTATACTGATGTCAACGGATTCCTCTTTCTCTAATTGGTCTTTTCATATACAGGAGAGGGGGAGAGTCTGCTCTTGATGTTTTCCTCAGCCCATTTCAGTGGATGTCCCAGCCTAGCAGTGCTAAATTGGAAGCTTCTAAATAAGATTTTAGAAGATTTTATACCGGAATTTTATATGAGTATCTGTACATATTCCTCTTTATATTAGTGTCTATTACATGCAGTTATATGAAAATTGAAGTATACTGTCCCTTTAGAAACACTGGTCTCATGGACGTAATGGTGCTGGTTATAAATAAATATAGCATTTAAAGGGTTCTCAACTGTGTCTCAGTCCTGCCCTCACCGCTGCATGTTCAGTGGATTCTTGTTTCCCCCAGGCACCTAATTGCAGGTGTGAAAGTATTGGAGGAAATGAGTGTGGTGAGCACAGTACAGTCTGTTGCACTGATTCATTTAACAGCTGCTTATCTTTGCCTCTGCTTCTCAAGCTTCTTGTAGCAAATACCCCTGCAGGAACACCCTGACCGCAACACACAAGAGCAAAATAAGATACCTAATGTGACAAAATTTGGAATGAAAATACTTTTACGTTTGATTTATTTTTGTGTTCTCAAGAATGTGTTTTTTAATTTAAATAAACTTTAATAAAGCTATTAACCCCTATCCCGCCGCTCCTGGACCCCACCGCCACTAAATAAATATATTAACCCCTATCCCGCCGCTCCCAGACCCCACCGCCACTAAATAAATGTATTAACCCCTATTTAATTGCTAGTTTAATGTAATTGTAGTATAATAGTTAGGGTAGGTTAATTAATAGTTTAATATAGTTTATTTTAATTCTAAAGGTAAGTTTCTATTTATTATAAGATAGGGATGTGGTAATTTTAATGTAAAGTTAGCGGGTTATTAGGTTTAGGGGTTATTAGCTTAATTTAGTTTATGGCGATGTGGGGAGCTGGCGGTTTAGGGGTTAATACATTTAGTTAATGGTAGTAAAGTGGGAGGCCAGGGGTTTAGGGGTTAATACATTTATTTAGTGGCGGAGGGGTCCGGGAGTGGCGGGATAGGGGTTAATAAATTTATTAACGTTGCTGCGGGGTCCGGGAGCGGAGGGATAGGGGTTAATAACTTTATTTAGTGGCGGCGATGTCAGGGCGGCAGATTAGGGGTGTTTAGACTCTGGGTTTATGTTAGGGTGTTAGGTGTAAATGTAACTGGTTTTCTACCATAGAAATCAATGGGATATCTGGTAGCATTGAACATAAGCTTTCGCTGCTTTCAGACTCCCATTGATTCCTATGGCATTAGCGGGCTCCAGGGTGGCGGATTGAAAACCAGGTACGCTGGGCCGGAATAGCCGTGAGCGTACTGGTTAACTATGTGATAACTTTGAAAAAATGTCAAATAGTGCCGAATGTGTATTCGGAACATCTGCAATGATGTAAGCATCGATCTGTCTCGGATTGAGACCAGCGTATGTTACGTCCCAAATTTCAAATTTTGCCGGTCTGTAGGCTTTGATAACTAGGTCGTATCAAGCTTGCCACAATTACGCTGCGGAATTCCAGCGTATTTGCGGTTGACAGCTTGATAAATATCCCCCAATAAAGTGACAATATTGCTGATAGAAGACCTTTGGAGTGCGCTTTTTCTTTGCCTCTGTAATTACATTTTTATTCTGGAGTGCACATTGTCTGGCATCTATATATATATATAAATATATATTTAAAAATACTAAGAACATTTTCTGAAGAACATTGTAATGTAAATTATATACAATGAATACATAGTATAGCGCAGGGAACATCTTCTTGTTCTCATATATATATAAATCACAGTTATTAGAATAGGCACTCCATACAATATAGCAACCTCCAGGGTGCACTTAAGAGAAATATCCAAAGTTAGCAAGCAAGAAAAAGGCACTCTCTGAAAAAATAAAACTTAGCATTTAATAACTCATATTAAAAATGCATGACGTTTAAAAAAATACAAAAGCGGTATGCTCAATACTTTACCCCATCACCTTAAATACCCATGTGTGGCTCCTGAGGACGCTGAGCCGCAAATGCGGCCCGTGTGCAGTGTCGAACGTAAATTACGTCATCTGCGTGAGTCACGCATAGACGTCCGTAACCAGGGAAACGTAAGGGTGCCTTGTCACAACTACACGCACCAATAGGAGGAATCCTTTTGCCTGTCAGAAAATAATGTAAACAGATGCCCTAAGGTTTAATAATGTATAATGATGCCGTTCCTGTTATTTAGCAAGATAATCTCCTAATGTCTTATATCTTTGATGTCCCATCTTTGATGTTTCATATATATGTTCTTAGCCCTCCATAGATGTACTTAGGTCTTATGATCTTTTTTAATCGTTGTTTTTTATTGTTCACATTTGTGTTGGCTCCTATGCAGTGTCTTTATTTAATTTTGCCCATGCTTATTGCCGATTGTAAATGTTATATACACGTTGAGTATTCATCTGTTTACATTATTTTCTGACAGGCAAAAGGATTCCTCCTATTGGTGCATGTAGTTGTGACACGGCACCCTTACGTTTCCCTGGTTACGGACGTCTATGCGTTACTCACGCAGATGATGTCTTTCCTGGCACCTAAACTTTTTACAGTCATATCAGAAAATCAGAGATCACCACCCATAATTGCATTGAGCAAACCATTTAATTCATATGCATTCTAATGCAATAAATTGCATAATTATATACACAAATTGAAAAAACAAAAACCAATAAGTTGATTTCCAAATTGATTTCTATAATAATCCACAAAAGCGGTAACTGAACTTTAGTCCAAGCAGGTAGATAAGGGTACCCTTAGTTAAGGATTCAGGGAGCTCCCTGTTATAATAATTCACCAGTTCACCAGTTATGGGCTGTTTCCACCCAGTAGTATGTCCCAGTAAATATAAGCACACATCCACAGGTCTTTGGATTACTACTTTGTATATCGTGGAACCCTTTTAGTAAGCAAGGTTGAATTTTAGAAGTCTGCTCCATATATGTAAACAGTCCATTGGTAGCATAAGTTTAGGACGGGTAAGCGGTCACCCCTTCAAACTCCCTCCAAGTATTCAGCTTGATGAATGATTAATCCGTGTGTGGGGTTCAATCAATGACTAACCTCACCCTCCTGTTCAACTGTGCTTCAGGGTTGAAAAGCCTTTTGCTTACCAATCCATAATGGGCGTTCCGACACTTCTGCAGTGATTTTCACCTGTTTGTAGTGGCTTCCACGTATCCTGGTGCTACACACGTTTCACCCCTGAAGGCACTGGGCTTCTTCCGGCTTAGTCTGATGTATTATCAAATGTATTATCAGATATGAATATATATTTAAAAATACTAAGAACATTTTCTGAAGAACATTGTAATGTAAAATATATACAATAAATACACAGTAAAACGCATTATAAAATATTAAAATTGGTTAAAAATGCTTTTTCAAGTTTTAAGGTACTTGAGTGGAAAGGGCTCCAAAGTGTATATATAGTATGTAAATACATGTGTATATATGTGTGTATATGTATAAATATAGACACATATAAATACATAAATACACACACACACACACATATATACAGGGAGTGCAGAATTATTAGGCAAGTTGTATTTTTGAGGATTAATTTTATTATTGAACAACAACCATGTTCTCAATGAACCCAAAAAACTCATTAATATCAAAGCTGAATAGTTTTGGAAGTAGTTTTTAGTTTTTTTTTAGTTATAGCTATTTTAGGGGGATATCTGTGTGTGCAGGTGACTATTACTGTGCATAATTATTAGGCAACTTAACAAAAAACAAATATATACCCATTTCAATTATTTATTTTTACCAGTGAAACCAATATAACACCTCAACATTCACAAATATACATTTCTGACATTCAAAAACAAAACAAAAACAAGTCAGTGACCAATATAGCCACCTTTCTTTGCAAGGACACTCAAAAGCCTGCCATCCATGGATTCTGTCAGTGTTTTGATCTGTTCACCATCAACATTGCGTGCAGCAGCAACCACAGCCTCCCAGACACTGTTCAGAGAGGTGTACTGTTTTCCCTCCTTGTAAATCTCACATTTGATGATGGACCACAGGTTCTCAATGGGGTTCAGATCAGGTGAACAAGGAGGCCATGTCATTAGATTTTCTTCTACTATACCCTTTCTTGCCAGCCACGCTGTGGAGTACTTGGACGCGTGTGATGGAGCATTGTCCTGCATGAAAATCATGTTTTTCTTGAAGGATGCAGACTTCTTCCTGTACCACTGCTTGAAGAAGGTGTCTTCCAGAAACTGGCAGTAGGACTGGGAGTTGAGCTTGACTCCATCCTCAACCCGAAAAGGCCCCACAAGCTCATCTTTGATGATACCAGCCCAAACCAGTACTCCACCTCCACCTTGCTGGCGTCTGAGTCGGACTGGAGCTCTCTGCCCTTTACCAATCCAGCCACGGGCCCATCCATCTGGCCCATCAAGACTCACTCTCATTTCATCAGTCCATAAAACCTTAGAAAAATCAGTCTTGAGATATTTCTTGGCCCAGTCTTGACATTTCAGCTTGTGTGTCTTGTTCAGTGGTGGTCGTCTTTCAGCCTTTCTTACCTTGGCCATGTCTCTGAGTATTGCACACCTTGTGCTTTTGGGCACTCCAGTGATGTTGCAGCTCTGAAATATGGCCAAACTGGTGGCAAGTGGCATCTTGGCAGCTGCACGCTTGACTTTTCTCAGTTCATGGGCAGTTATTTTGCGCCTTGGTTTTTCCACACGCTTCTTGCGACCCTGTTGTCTATTTTGAATGAAACGCTTGATTGTTCGATGATCACGCTTCAGAAGATTTGCAATTTTAAGAGTGCTGCATCCCTCTGCAAGATATCTCACTATTTTTTACTTTTCTGAGCCTGTCAAGTCCTTCTTTTGACCCATTTTGCCAAAGGAAACGAAGTTGCCTAATAATTATGCACACCTGATATAGGGTGTTGATGTCATTAGACCACACCCCTTCTCATTACAGAGATGCACATCACCTAATATGCTTAATTGGTAGTAGGCTTTCGAGCCTATACAGCTTGGAATAAGACAACATGCATAAAGAGGATGATGTGGTCAAAATACTCATTTCCCTAATAATTCTGCACTCCCTGTATATATATATATATATATATATATATATATATATATATACACACACAGCTGTACACATTTTTAGACACACACACACACACATATATATATATATATATATACACACACACCTGTACACATTTTTAGACACACACACACACACATATATATATATATATATATATATATATACACACACACCTGTACACATTTTTAGACACACACACACACATATATATATAAAGCAAAGTCAATAGAATAGGCACTCCATATTCCAAAGATCCATCAGCTCCCAGGGTGCACTTCCAAGAAAATATCCAAGTATTACAACAATGAAAAAGGCACTCACTGGTATTAGTAGTAAAACATAACATTTAATTAAATCTATTAAAAAGCATAACGTTTTGAGAACATTGCGTCCACTTTGTCAAATGCCAGATATAGCAAGGAAATAAATACATATATATATATACATATATCTATATACACACACACACACACACACACACAGGGCTCACAATTTCCACTAGCCCATTAGCCATTGGCGAGTGGAAATTTAACGGTGGCTGCTACAAATATTATCTAAAGGGATATTATATATCCAAAAAAGGCAAGGATATGTTATTCCTCTTATGCTATATGGACCCCATAAGTGCTTAGACTGTTACTTCTAAGGGTAAACGGGGGCAGAGAGAGAGAGATGGAGAGGAAAAGTGAAAGTGGAGAAAAAGATAGTGGAGAGAGAAGCGAGAGGGTAAATCAAGAGATTGAAGAGAGGAGGGAGTGGATAAAGATAGTTGAGAGATGATAATTCTAAAAAAAAAATCCAGGTCTGTGATGACCTCACATTAATGTCAGCACTCTCTGCTTTCTATCAGTTAAACAACTTAATTTTTCTATCCTTCCTCAGAACCTCGGTCTTCCTCAGAACCTCAGTCTTCCTCAGAACCCTAGCTGATGTTGATAATTGCTATGTACTATTTCTGTTAATTTATTACTGTGTATATCATTTAAATTATTGTATAAAAAAATATAAAAAAAAATACTGCACAGTAAGGTATTTCACAATGGCTAAATTATTATTATTATCAGGTATTTGAGGAGCGCCAACCATATGCAAAAAAGGGGTTGAGTAGTGTGTGGTGTGGGATCAGAAGTGGCGGTGTGGGATCAGAAGTGGCGAGTAACATTTTGGACTGGCTAGTAACTTAGGACTTGCCATACATACACACACATCGTAACCCTTTCCATTAAAACACCTAGTAATATACCTTTTAACACTTTTAAAAGTATTAATATTTATATGAATCATTTTCAGATATTGTATATGTGAGTGTAACTCTTTATTTTAATGTATTTATGTTGTATTTGGTGCACATTTTCTTTTACGCTTACCCTTTACGCGAGGCCTTCACTCACGCAAAACCCGGCTAGCTAATTTAGTTTGCGCTCGAGTGTACACGTTTACTTTCAAATTGTAATACACACACAAGTTAGGGCGGGAGCAATATTGATTACGTAGTGGTTCACACCTTATACTACGAGTCCAGAACAGTTATTACTACCCACGCTAACAACAGCACGCCACTTGTAACCTAGATTTTTGTGTTGCTTTAAACACATAGACTTCCAGGATCAGTAGTACTAATATTAGAGCCTATAAATAATTAAATTAGACTACTATGTCCCTTTAAGATAAGGTATACGTTGGAGAGGTTTGTAGCATGCCCTACATATATAAATATTGACATCACACTATGTGCAAAATAAATTTATGTGAGAATTTTGTGCCTAAAAACACTTTTGCATCTTTTTTTTATTTTTCCAAATTCAGTAATCCCAAAGAGTGTTGTAATGTGAATACCATGAATGTGTGTCACTAAGGTACGCTTTCCCTAAATCAGTTTTAAACCTGCAGCAACTTGTGGTTTCCAAACATATAAAGCCATGGTTGCTCATAAGAACTATTTTGGCAACTAAGTACAGGTTAATAAAATGCATAACTTCATGAGTACTCATGTCTACTTATAGCTGCCAAGTCATATAGGTGAGGTTTCCATTTCACAGCCTCTGATAAAATCCAGAGTTTTGCTTAATTACAAAAGCAGATGGCAAACTAAAAACTGCTAGAAGACTTAGCAAAGATTACGTCCCTTAAAGAAAATATAATAAAAAATAAGATCAATAAAACATCAAGGATATATGCAATCAGACATATAAGTTCACCTTGAATTGTGTCCAATACAGTATGTGTAATATTGGACACAATACAAATGGTGTGGAATTTAATTGAAGTAACAGACATTCTTCTATTATGAGGTGAACTTGTTGTAATATTCCTATTTTTAGAAATGTTTTGCTATATGAATGTTTTTATCAACATATTGTCATGTCAATGAAATAAAAATTAAATTAAATTAAAAATTAAGACTGCATGTGCTTCAATTTAGCCTAATAAACTGTAGCTTATTCATTCATTCATTTTTTTTATTCTGGCTTTAAATCTCTCTTGCAACTTTTATGACTATACACTAACTAAACTGAAACTGTTTCTGATGGCAACAGTGCAATGGAAAAGTAAATCCAAGAGGGTATTCTACATTTTAAAATATTTAAAGGGATATGAAACCCCCAAAACATATTTTGTGATTCAGACGGAACATACCATTTTAAAATCACATGCTCTATCTGAATCATGAAAGAAAATTGTTGGGATTCATATCCCTATAAAGGAACAATAGTTTTTTTTAAAGGAATAGGGGTATATTTACCAATGTGCGAGTGGACATGATACAAAGTAGTGTATCATGTCCGCTGCACATAGCTGCACATACGCTGTCAGCATTTATCATTGCACCAGCAGGCAGGGGGGGTGTCAATCAACCCGATCGTATTTGATTGGGTTGATTTCTGTATGTCGCCTCAGAGCAGGCGGACAAGTTATGAAGCAGCGGTCGGAAACTTGAACCTGAAGGCTCGCCGGAAACAAGGGGCATCAAGCTTGATAAATAGGCCTTATAGGATGAAGCAGCAATTAAGCACTGCTTTGCAAAAGATCTGGAAATATCTTCATAAAGTATTTAAAATTGTCATTTTGTTAGCAAAATCTGCATTATTTTGTAGTCAAGGAACACACCCCTTGAAAATCCTGTATAGCATTATTTATCTACACTGCTGCAGCAAATTAGTGGCAGATATACCCACATTCTAATGTAGGTTCAGTGTTCTCAATCATGTAGGACGCACATCAGCCTATCTGGGGGAATATGAAAAATTACAGAAAGCAAAAAAATAACAAAACAGTACTTCACTTTTTTTTACAGTACATAGTTAAATCTTTTGGGTGAATTCAATTGTGAAAATGTGGCTTAAATTGAATCTATTTCATAATGATTTTTGTAAGTAGGTGTGTGTAGGTATGGGAATGTACATATACATTGGTGTGCCAATGTGTGTGTATATGTGTATATGAGTATATACATAGGTTTGTGTGTAGGTGTCTGAATGTGTACATAGGTATGTGAATGTGTCTGTGTAGGTACGTGAATGAGTGTGCACATGTATGTGTGTTTGTATAAGTGTACGTAGGCATGTCAATGTGCGTAAGCGTATGTTTAACTAAGTGTGTACGTGTGTGTGTAAATGAGAGTGTGTGTATTTAACTAAGTGTGTACGTGTGTGTGTAACTGAGTGTGTGTTTAACTAAGTGTGTACGTGTGTGTGTAAATGAGTGTGTGTGTTTAACTAAGTGTGTACGTGTGTGTGTAAATGAGTGTGTTTGTATTTAACTAAGTGTGTATGTGTGTGTGTAAATGAGTGTGTGTGTTTAACTAAGTGTGTACGTGTGTGTGTAAATGAGTGTGTGTGTTTAACTAAGTGTGTACGTGTGTGTGTAGATGAGTGTGTGTGTATTTAACTAAGTGTGTACATGTGTGTGTAAATAAGTGTGTGTATTTAACTAAGTGTGTACGTGTGTGTGTAATGAGTGTGTGTGTTTAACCAAGTGTGTACGTGTGTGTGTGTGTGTGTTTAACTAAGTGTGCACGTGTGTGTGTATTTAACTAAGTGTGTAAGTGTGTGTGTAAATGAGTGTGTGTGTATTTAACTAAGTCTGTACGTGTGTGTGTGTTTAACTAAGTGTTACGTGTGTGTGTAAATGAGTGTGTGTGTATTTAACTAAGTGTGTACGTGTGTGTCTAAATGAGTGTGTGTGTTTAACTAAGTGTGTACGTGTGTGTGTAAATGAGTGTGTGTGTGTTTCACTAAGTGTGTACGTGTGTTTGTAAATGAGTGTGTGTGTTTAACTAAGTGTGTACGTGTGTGTGTAAATGAGTGTGTGTGTTTAACTAAGTGTGTACGCGTGTGTGTGTGTTTAACTAAGTGTGTACGTGTGTGTGTAAATGAGTGTGTGTGTTAACTAAGTGTGTACGTGTGTGTGTAAATGAGTGTGTGTGTGTTTCACTAAGTGTGTACGTGTGTGTGTAAATGAGTGTGTGTTTAACTAAGTGTGTACGTGTGTGTGTAAATGAGTGTGTGTGTTTAACTAAGTGTGTACGTGTGTGTGTGTAAATGAGTGTGTGTGTTTAAATAAGTGTGTACGCGTGTGTGTAAATGAGTGTGTGTCTAACTAAGTGTGTACGTGTGTGTGTGTTTAACTAAGTGTGTACGTGTGTGTGTAAATGAGTGTGTGTGTGTTTAACTAAGTGTGTACGTGTGTTTGTAAATGAGTGTGTGTGTTTAACTAAGTGTGTACGTGTGTGTGTAAATGAGTGTGTGTGTTTAACTAAGTGTGTACGTGTGTGTGTGTTTAACTAAGTGTGTACGTGTGTGTGTAAATGAGTGTGTGTGTTTCACTAAGTGTGTACGTGTGTGTGTAAATGAGTGTGTGTATTTAACTGTGTGTGTATGTGTGTGTGTAAATGAGTGTGTGTGTTTAACTAAGTGTGTACGTGTGTGTGTAAATGAGTGTGTGTGTATTTAACTAAGTGTGTACGTGTGTGTGTAAATGAGTGTGTTTAACTAAGTGTGTACGTGTGTGTGTAAATGAGTGTGTGTGTGTTTAACTAAGTGTGTACGTGTGTGTGTAAATGAGTGTGTGTGTGTTTCACTAAGTGTGTACGTGTGTGTGTGTTTAACTAAGTGTGTACGTGTGTGTGTAAATGAGTGTGTGTTTAACTAAGTGTGTACGTGTGTGTGTAAATGAGTGTGTGTGTGTGTTTCACTAAGTGTGTACGTGTGTGTGTGTATATGCACACCTATAAAAAGTTAAAGGATAATTAAACAGAGTTGAATTGCATAATCAAGGGATAAAAATAAATACGCATTTGTAATATGAGTGCAAAAACCGATGTGCTATTGATTGCGTTTGAGTGATTTTAACACACAATATTGCTAATGAACTTTATAACTTTAAATCCAGCTTATAAACTTTAAATCTAACATCAGACACTCCCAGACCTGCAAACCAGCTTACAATGTAATTCATCTGAATGGCCTCTCCAATCAAGACACTGAGTGCAATTATTTCCTATTTCTGTTGGGCTATTATGGAATTGTTTTTAAATCTCATTGTAATATTCCAATCTTTTATCTTTCCCTCTGCTGTGTCCCAAACCACTCTTCCCCCCTATACTTTATTACCAGGAATGTTTACTTTCCTTTCTTTTTTCTACAGTTATACATCTAACATCACACTCCCAGACCAGCAAACCAGCTTACAAACTTTAAATCTAACATTAGACTCTCCTAGATCTGCAAGCACTAGCCCTCCATTCCTACCACCACCACCCACCCTTGTGTTTACCTTACTATATAATTACCTTCTAACAGTAATTATGTTACTAATAAGCCAGGATAGAGAAACCACCTCAGACTCACAGCCTTTGTATCACATTCTTTTACACTTTCCAAACCTCAATTGCTCAGTCACCACACACTCTTTTTTGTTTCCCTATGTCATCACTCACTCTCAGTTTACACTGCCTTATATCAGACTTACTTCCCTTCTCCCTTATCTTTTGTGTTCATTCCCTCTCCTTTAGGTTGTAAGCTTGAGAGCCTTTCTAACTACAGGCCACTTTGTATTTAAAGTGAACTACTACTGATTGTGCTCAAGGGCAGGCCATTCCTCTACTTCTGTATAACTCAATTACTGCACCTACAACTGTTATTTACCCCTATTGTACTTGTTTGTGTATTACTGTATCCCTGTAATGTTTTTATTCTTTGTATAGCGCTGCGTAATCTGCTGGTGCTTGATAAATAACTAATAATAATAATATTTTTGCGCTCCACTTGTAATCTAACACATAGTGTTAATGTCAGTTGCAACATAAAAATTAGTGGAGGGCCAAATTGTGGCACAAGGTCCTTGAATTGGACAACCCCAAGAAATAGTATTTTTTTTTTATTAAAAGCAAATAACTAAACTTCAATTTAAATATAGTAAAAGAGATGGCCTAAAAAGTCCATTAAATATTTAGGAATTCACCTCTCTAACAATATACATTCCCTATATCATATAAATTATCTTCCCATGTTCAAAAATATCAGAGCTCTTTTAGCTAAATGGATGAAACTCAAAATCTCCCTATATGGTAGAATTATCTCGGTCAAGATGTCTCTTTTACCCAAATTGTTATACTTATTTCGCTCCTTACCCATCACCCTTCCTTTTTCAGACCTACATAAGCTCCAAAAGGACATCCTACGATTTGTGTGGCAGGGAAAACGAGCTAGAATAAAAATACTTATGTGTTCCCCCAAAAAGATGGGAGGAGTGGGTCTCCCAAACCTAATCCCATACTACTACTCGGCCCGCATTGCCCAAACTTTACACTGGTTTAAAACTAAAAATAACTCACAATGGCTAAATATTGAATCTGCTGTTATGAACACTACACCACTCTCACACCTATTATGGACCCCTAACACCCCTACCACTCATAAGAAAAGCGAATTCATTGCAATTCAGCACACCTTACACATATGGAATATATTGAATTCTAGATTTCCTCTACTAAATAAAAGATCAGCGATCACACCATTGATAACCCAAACCTCCTCATTCGACAGCACTGTACAACAGAAATGGCACAATAAAGGGCTCTACAGGATTGCAGATGTATATAAAGAGGGTAGAATGGTATCCTTTACATAATATCAGGCCCTGGATACAGAAGATAGGAATATCTGGTACCATTACCTCCAACTAAAATCCAGAGTATATCAAATCATGGGGAATGAAAAAGCCCCCGTAACCACCACACTAGAAAGGCTTTGTCTGGCCGATTATCACATTAGAGGTGGAATTTCAACCCTATACACCTTATTTAATAACCCCCCTCCAGACAGCAAACCCCCCTTAATGTTAAAATGGGAAAATGATACAGGGAGAACCTGGTCAGTTGAGACTTGGAGAGAAACTCTCAGCTGTGGATTATCCTTTACACAAAACGCAACCCTCAAGGAAAATTTCATTAAGGTAGCATTCAGATGGTACTTATTCCCGACTAGATCAGGGGGAGGGGGAGATCCATCAACCAAACTCTGCTATAGAGGATGTGGGGAGCTTGGGACATACTCACATATGTGGTGGGAATGTAGATATGTTAAAGAGATATGGGATCAAACTTCAAACCTCATGAGCGAGATCTTTTAAAAAACAATAAAGCTAACTATGGAGCAAGCTTTGCTCCACTTCCCGATCCCAGGGCTCTCTAAATACAATAACAAACTAGGAAGATGGATATGCACAATAGTTAGGTTAGGCATAGCCCAATTTTGGAAGGGACTCCCCCCGAGCTTCGAACTGATAAAAAAAAAGATGATATACCATTTTGATAAAACAAGTGCCTCAGCAGAATATCTAAATGATAAAAAGGCATTCCTACTACAATGGGAACCTTTTATACACTTTCATGAGGCTTCCAGGAGGAGGGGGGGCGAACACAGACTAGGCCAGACGAAATGTTGTTTGTAGCATCTACATCGATTTCTCTGAGTGAACTGTAAAAACCTCGAACCTGTATGACATAATGTGTATTTTTGGAGTACTATCTCTACTATTAGAATGACCTTTGACCATTGGAATGTTTGATCATTGATATATTGTATTTGTAAAATCTTTGAATAAAATCTTTTGAACATAAATATAGTAAAAGAAAAAGCTACATAAAATTATAAGCGTTACAGTAATATCATAGCTTTTTATTACCATACAAAAATACATTTCCGGTGAAATGGCAAACCTGCTAAACATGTCCACACTTGAGGGCAGGATGTCCTTATCACAGCATGACAAAATCAGCCTTTCTTCTAGCTTATATTGATAAACTTAATTCATTTAATTGGGTCATGGTAGTTATTATTTATCAGCTGCCAATTAATTGTACTCTAAGTCTATAAATCAGCTTTAGGGTAAAAAAAACATAAATTATGCTTACCTGATAATTTCATTTCCATCGTGGGGAGGAGAGTCCACTGCTTCATTCATCACTTGTGGGAATTAAGAACCTGGCCACCAGGAGGAGGCAAAGACACCCCAGCCAAAGGCTTAAATACCTCCCCCACTCCCCTCATCCCCCAGTCATTATCATATCAGGGTATAAATGGTACCAGAAGAACAAAAATACATTTGGGTCCGCCCACCGGAGAACGGGCGGGTGCAGTGGACTCTCCTCCCCATGATGGAAATTAAATTATCAGGTAAGCATAATTTATGTTTTCCATCTAAAGGGGAGGAGAGTCCACTGCTTCATTCTTCACTTGTGGGAATAAATACCCAAGCTCTAGATGACACTGAATGAAGAAAATGGGAGGGTAAAGAGGCGGACCCTATACTGAGGGCACCACAGCCTGCAGAACCTTTCTCCCAAAAGCTGCTTCCGCCAAAGCAAAAACGTCAAATTTGTAAAATTTAGCAAAAGTATGTAACGATGACCATGTAGCCGCCTTACAAATCTGATCAATAAAAGCCTCATTCTTAAAGGCCCAAGAAGAAGCTACAGCTCTAGTCGAGTGAGCCGTAATCCTCTGAGGAGGCTTGTGTCCCGCTGTCTCATATGCTAGATGGATCATACTCCTCAACCAAAAAGATAGAGAAGTGGCAGTGGCTCTTTGTCTCCTGCACTTCCCCGAATACACCACAAATAAGGACGAAGTCTGTCTGAACTCCTTCGTGGCCTGAAGATAAAACTTCAGTGCCCAAACCACATCCAGATTATGAAGTAACCTCTCCTTCGAAGAAGAAGGGTTAGGACATAAAGAAGGAACTACTATTTCCTGATTGATGTTACAACTCAACACTACCTTGGGAAGGAATCCCTATCCAGTGCGAAGAACACTCTTATCGGCATGAAAAACCAAGGAGGGAGGCTCACATTGCAAGGCTGCCAACTCAGAAACTCTGCGCGCCGATGCTATAGCCAGTAATAATAGGACTTTCCATGAAAGAACCTTAATGTCAAGTGCATGCATAGGCTCAAACAGAGCCCTCTGCAAGACCTTAAGAACCAAGTTTAAGCTCCAAGGAGGAGCCGGATTCCTGAAGACAGGCCTGATCCTAACTAGAGCCTGAACAAAGGACTGAATGTCAGGAAGCTCTGCAAGCTTCTTATGTAACAGTACAAACAAAGCCGAGATCTGTCCCCTTAGGGAACTGGCGGCAAGCCCCTGATCCAGACCATCCTGGAGAAAGGTCAAAATCCTGACCTTGTGCCAAGAGTATCCTCATTCCTCGCACCAGGACAAGTAGGTCCTCCATACCTTGTGGTAGATGCGTCTAGTGACCGGCTTCCTGACCTGGATGAGAATGTCAATCACACTCTCTGAAAAACCTCTCTTGGCTAAGACTAGGCGTTCAGTCACCACGCAGTCAGCCTCAGAGAATCGAGATTTTGATGAAGAAAAGGACCTTGAACTAGCAGGTCCTTGTGACAAGGTAACTTCCACGGCGGATAGGACGACATTGCCACTAGATCCACAAACCACGTCCTCCTCGGCCACAACGGAGCAATCAGAATAGCCGAAGATTGCTCCTGCTTGATGCAGGCCACTACTCGAGGTAGAAAAGGCAACAGTGGAAATATGTAGATTAGGTTGAAGTTCCACGGTACCACCAAAGCGTCTATCAGTTCCGCATGGGGATCCCTGGACCGTGACCCGTTTCTGGGTAGCTTGTAATTGAGTCTGGACGCCATGAGATCTATTTCCGGCATCCCCTATCTGCTGCAGATCTCTGCAAACATATCGGGGTGGAGAGCCTACTCCCCTGGATGAAACGTCTGTCTGTTCAGAAAATCCGCTTCCCAATTGTCCACACCTGGAATGTGGATCGCTGAGAGCGAACTATTGTGAGTCTCAGCTGATTCCAGAATCCAAGATACTTTTCTCATTGCTAGGGAGCTTCTCATCCCTCCCTGGTGGTTTATATAAGCCACCGAGGTGATGTTGTCCGATTGGAATCTGATGAACTGGGACGACTCCAGAGGGGGCCAAGCCTTCAGAGCGTTGAAAATCGCTCGAAGTTCCAGAATTTTTATAGGTAGACTCAATCCCTCTCGAGTCCATCTGCCTTGTGCCCTTCTGGCACCCCAAACGGCTCCCCAACCTGATAGACTCGCATCCGTGGTTACAATCTCCCAGAATGGTATCAGGAAAGAAGTCCCCTGGGACAACTGACAGGGACTCCCTCACCTGTCTTCCCAGAGATATCTGTTGGGACAAGTCTGAATGATCACTGTTCCATTCTCTCAACATGCACAGCTGCAGAGGTCTGAGATAAAACCTGGCGAATGGAATGACATCTATGCTGGATACCATGAGCCTGATCACCTCCATACATCTGGCCACAGAAGTCCTAAAGGATGTCTGCAGGGCTAGACAGCTGGACGCCAGCTTGCAACGTCTCTGGTCTGTCAAGAATATCTTCATCGCAGAAGAATCTATTATCGTACCCAGGAACTCCACCCTGTTGCTGGGAACCAAGGAACTCTTCCCCTCATTTATCTTCCACCGTTGGGATCGAAGAAGTAGTAGGAGAGCTCTCGAATGATCCTCCGCCAGACTGTAGGATGGAGCCTGGACCAGGATATTGTCCAGATACGGGGCCACCGCAATTCCTCTGGCTCTCGCCACTGCGAGAAGAGCTCCCAGAACCTTTGTAAAGACTCTTGGGGCTGTCGCCAGACCAAACGGAAGGGCCACAAACTGGAAGTGCTGGTCCAGGAAGGCGAACCTTAGGAATTTGAAATGATCCTTGTGGATTGGAACATGAAGGTAAGCATCCTTCAGATCTACAGTTGTCATGAATTGCCCTTCTTGAACCAAGGGCAAAATTGACCTGATCATCTCCATCTTGAACGATGATACTGACAAAAACTTGTTCAGGGCTTTTAGGTCCAGGATTGGGCGAAACGTGCCCTCCTTCTTTGGGACCACAAAAAGGTTTGAATAATAGCCCAGACCTCTTTCTGCATAAGGAACTGGGACGATTACCCCGAGAGATGAGAGATCCCTCACACATCCCAGGAAGGCTTCTCTCTTTTTCTGGTTTAGAAGAGATGTTTGACAGGAGGAACCTGACTCTGGGCGAATACGATTTAAAACCTATCCTGTACCCCTGGTCGACGACCTCCAGGACGAAGGGTCTGTAACATCTCCCCTCCAGGTCCCCGCAAAAAGAGATAGTCTGCCCCCTACCTGGTCCAAGGACGGGTCGGGGGCCGCCCATTCATGCCGACTTTGACTCGGCAGGCTTCTTGTTCTGCTTGGACTTACTCCAAGAGCTTGCTGGCTTCCAAGCTCCCTTGGATTGCTCAGATTTTGCGGAAGGCTGCTGGCGCTGAGACTTGTCCGCACGAAAGGGACGAAAAGTAGAACCCTTAGGTTTGGCTTTCTTATCCTGAGGTAAGAAGGCGCCCCTGCCGCCCGTGACTGTAGATATAATAGAATCCAGGTCCAGGTTAAACAAAATCTTCCCTTTGAATGGAAGGGAAAGCAAGCGAGACTTAGATGTCATGTCTGCAGACCACGATTTTAGCCACAGAGCCCTGCGAGCTAAAACAGAAAATCCTGACGTCTTAGCATTCAGGCGAATAATCTGCATGTTAGCATCACAAATGAATGAATGCGCTACTCTTATGGCTTTGATTCGATCCAAAATCTCCTCAAGGGGGGTCTCCACCTCGACCATTGCTGCTAGTGTGTCACACCAATAGGTAGCTACCCCAGCCACAGCAGCGGCAGCCACAGCAGCGGCAGCCGCCGCCGGTCGGAAAACGATCCCCGTCAGTTGGAACATCTTCCGCAACATAGACTCCATCTTCTTATCCATGGGTTCTTTAAAAGAGGAACTATCCTTAAGCGAAATGGTCGTTCTCTTAGCGAGCATGGAGATAGCACCATCCACCCTAGGGACAGTTCCCCACAGTTCAAGCTGCGCATCTGGAATGGGGAAAGCTTCTTAAAAGAAGAGGAGGAGGAAAAGTGCGGACCTAGTTTCTCCCATTCATTTTTAATAATGTTCACCATTTTGATAGGAACCGGGAAGGCCTAGGGCACTGGCCTGTCCTCGTAAACCCTAGCCAACTTAGGGTTCAAAGGTTCCTCCGATATCTTCAGCTCCGGAACCTCCAGCATAGCAAGCACTTCCTTCAGTAGGAAACGCAAATGCTCCATCTTAAACTTGAAATCTGGTTCCTCCGGGGATGGAGGCCTAGAAGTAGCTGATTCCGCTTCCGAGGCGACACCCTCCGACAATTCGGAATTGTCCTCCCCTACGGATAATCTGTCCGAGATATCCAGCGGAGTTGAAGACCCCTGAGACGGATAGCTGTGCCGTACCCCCGCTTGCGCTTATTAGGCCTAGGCATTGCATTTATGGCCGCAGAGACTGCCGTCTGCAACTGATAAGCGAAATCTGGAGGCCAAGGGCCCCTCCCGCAGGAGGGTTAGTAGTGTCCTGAGGAACTGCATGTGTATTCGTACATGCTTGTAGGGAACACACCTCGTGGGACGGAGAACCCTCAGAGGTGGATGGCTCGTTTGTACTAAATACTTTCTTTTTTTTGGAAGTAGTAATATTGTTATAACATGTGGAGCAGAGTTGTAATGGCGGTTCCACCGGAACCTCCTCACAGTATACCCAGTTAGTAGTTTTAGATAAAGAAGGAGTCTCCTCCAAAATATATCTATAGCTTGTGCCTTTATTACGGACTTGATGATTAATTAAATGGCACCTTTATATCCCAATGGCCGCGGCACTCACCACCTCCTATGACCCGGACTACCATAAACACCTTTTGTCTCCTCCGAACACCGGTCGAGAAAGAGGAAGTTACTGAGGCCACACCCGGTCACATGGAGTGCCATGCAGGACCATCTCTACACTGAGCGAGAGACACGCCAAAAAAGCCCGCCTCAATCTCTCTAACTGTTCCACAATGACAGAGCCTCATTTCCCACAAGTGCAGTAAAAGCACATTATTATGATTATTAAAATCCCCCCTGTTCTATAACCCCCTTCCGATTGTATTACCCTAGATTCTATACAGATAAAGGAGTCACACTGTTACGGTAACAGTGTTACCCTGTCTTCTTGCGTTATCACATATAGATATATAAATGAAACAATCTTACCAGAATCAACGCCGTGGAACAGGAACACGGCCCTTCAAGTGTGACTCCTGACATGGACTTGAGAGAAGAAAGCAATCTGCGAAACTCGTCAACGCTGATTACTATAGAAGCTGTTAATATGAGTCTGGATGGTTTCACAGGAGAACTCCCCCTGCATCTCCGGACTTTCACCCACGCTCTCAATGAGAGGCTGACAGGACTACTTAAAACTCCATTCCCATTGCAAAGAGTACTACCCTCCATAAGAGACTCCTCTGAATCTTCCGACACTTCTCTGCCAACCTCCTGTGATGAAAGGCAAAGAATGACGTGGATGAGGGGAGTGGGGGTGGTATTTAAGCTTTTGGCTGGGGTGTCTTTGCCTCCTCCTGGTGGCTAGGTTCTTAATTCCTACAAGTGATGAATGAAGCAGTGGACTCTCCTCCCCTTTAGATGGAAAGTGCTACAATAATAATATGATTCTTATTTTTATTTGTGTTAACTTTTTGAAAAGAAAGTATAAAGCAAAGAATAGGGAGGATATACTGTATGTTGTACACTCAGTAGTATACTGACAAATAGAATAATATATAAATAATACAAGACAGGTTTCAATCCCTAAAAGCACAAAAAGATACGCATAATGAATAGTGTTTTATTGTAATAAACCAGGGCTTGACAAATCTCAGAATCAAGGTAGCCATGGCTCCTTGTCTGTCAACTAAAAATCTGCAGCTGGTTTCTCAAGTTTCTGTCTAGCTTCTAGGCTCAATAATAAAGAGAAAGAAGTACAGTGAAAGTAAGGTGCAGTAAATAAATATTATTGTGGGGTTCCAGCTCCTGTCTACCAACAGAGCTATTACAATTGTACGCACATAGACATTGGTCAATCTATCCAATTATGCATTTCCTGATCATTTCAAAATCAATAAAAATCCCCTTTAATTTAATATCTGCATGAAAAAAAAAAATATCTTACTACCTTTTATCTTTTTTTCTAGTTAATGAAAAGCAATGAGAAATAAAGAAAAGAAAAAAGCAGTGAGAAGCTTATGGAGATCACTACATATGTTAAATCAATAGTCACATTTATTAGAGCCATCTAGAATTTTTGGAATACCTATGGCTCCCAGAAGAAGTGGCAAGTCCCAGGTTTTAAAGCAACACCTTCTCACAGCATGGCATTTTCACTACTAATATAGGGTTGGTTACAAAACGTATCTAATCATTACATGTTTTGCTGAATTCACACACTTTTTGTGTTACCTTCAAATTATAAACCTGGATATTGTAAAAACCTCTTTTCTAACCAACACTGGGATATATGATATCTTCAAGAGCATACAGGCAATAGAATGGGTCTATTTTAAGTGGTACATTGTCCAATCCATTTGTTTGTTTGTTTTTGTAAAATAAATAATTTATTGTTTGTTAGATCACTCTTCAAATTGATTGTCTTTGCAGAATGTTCTAATTGAAACAGTTTACAAATGGCACAATAAAATTATAAGAGTGTGTTAGAGAATTCCTTTTTCATGTTGGAATTCTTTTATTATTCTTGCAGATTTCACACTACAGAAAGCAGCATTGCATTAGCTGGTTTGAAAAGGATGAGATGACTTTATTCTCACCAGAAACCCCTGTGGAATTCTTTTAACAATTCAAGACAAATTTAGAAACAATTTTAGAATACTTGGATTTATTCCTCTTCTTTTGTTAATATACTGCAGAGCGCAGAAATGAAACCTTATTGTTATGCAAAACACAGCTGCAACCCAATGTGACTTCTCCAAAAGATCAAGGGGCCTATGCACAAAATGTTTACAGTAATAAGTGTGAATATCAGACATCCCAACCTGCAAAATCTCATTTCAGGGAGGTGGCTTCACCCGCTACTGCGCCGCCACCCCCTCCCACCCCCCGTTATATATTGGACACCTTAAAACCCTAGATAGGGACTTATCATTAAAGTAGCTTTCCACTAAAGTCACATTAAAAAAAGTAGCTTTATTATACAACAAACATATTTTCCAGTGATGCTTGTTGAATGCTTAAATATTTTAGAATACAAAGTTTAATTACGTGCAGTAAATAAGGTAGTATTTGTGTTTTATTTTATTAAAATAGGGTGGGGGGGGGCTTTTTGGTTATTGATGCATGCTTTGAGGGTTCTATAACGTAGAATCAAGAAATTCCAGCAGCACAACAATAGTGAGATATATTCCAAATTTATTAGGTACCTGGAGGAAAAAACATGACTTGACTTTTCGGGCTCAGTTGCCCTTAATCATATGATTAAGGGCAACTGAGCCCGAAACGTAATATTTTTCCTCCAGGTACCTAATAAATTTGGAATATATCTCACTATTGTTGTGCTGCTGGAATTTCTTGATTCTATATTATGTTAGAGTCTTCAAGCAGTGGCTCCTCCAGCTTTGCACACTAGGAGAATAAGCCACTGGTGCTTGAGTAATTCTGACTTTGCAGGGTTCTATAACGTCCCAGCAACTAAAGGCATTCTTCAAAGAAACACTTTTCCGTATTTGGGCCACATTGGATCATGGTACTTGTAGTTTCAGGGAGATTGCACTCAATTTGCTGGCATCAGGGAGCCGCTATTACAATCAGGGAGACTCCATACACTTCAGGGACAGTTGGGATGTCTGGAATATACATTACTGAACATCTGTAACATATATAGGCTCACACTGCAAACAGTGCAGCCCAAGACTGACAATATGTGCTATACTGTAAGCGGCAACTCAGTCTTGGATTTGGCAACAAGTTTTGTTTTTTTTCAGTGTATGTATGAAGAAAGTAATCTACCTGAAGAGTTTGTGTAAGGGATATTAGACAGTGCACCTTTGGTAAAAACAAATATGTTTAAACATAAAAAGAAACGGATTGTGTAAAAAATAGCAAACAACTTCTGACTCCCTGTTTATCTAGTATATTCTCTATACTAAACCAGCTATGGAAGTTTTATGACATCATTAGATAAGCCTGCTGTAGAGACTGCAGCCTCCTTGTAGAGCTGTCACAGGAAGTAATGGACTCTGCACAAATAAAGTTTAATAAAATAAATAAAAGGTAAAATCCATTTAAATAGGTGGAAAAAAAAACATATTGCAATGATTTCTATTAACTATATTCCACTAATTAGTGCTTTTTTATTATAACAATGAAATGTTTAATATCCCTTTAAAAAGACATTAAAATATAAATACCATGATCCAGATAGATAAAAAAAATTCAAAAACGCTATCCTTTCAAATATATATATAGGAGACATACATATATAGGAGCAAGAGTGTGCATGTGTTTCTTAAACAGTTTTTGCAACAGTGTATATCACACTTTACAGTTGTATTACTCTTCATACACTTGGAGAAGATGTTTGTTTAGTTACTGGAGCCTGGCAGAAGCCTTTTTCTGTAAATGAGCTTGCACAAACAAACGTGCAAAATGAGCACTGCTAATCCTTGGGGGGGAGTGTGCAATGTCTTATCTGCATATCTTCTTAGGCACTAGTATCTACTGAGCATGTGCAAGAGTTCACAGGCCAGCTCATTTACATATATGATTCTATGACTGGGGGAAGGCTGTCACGTGATACAACTACAAGGGACAGTAAAATGAAATAAATAATAATAATAATGATAATAAATTGGAAAGTTGCTTTTTTTTTTAAATCGCATGCTCTATGTGCATAATTATATGAAACATTAAGGGCTTTATGTCTCTTTAAGTGACCACGTGGCAATCTGTATGTCATACAAAACACATATAATACTAACAAAAAGCTGTGATACTGTGCTTCACACATATTGTCACTTTGAAATGCACTTACAGAACGGAGAAGCATTAAATATGCTCAGATTACAGACAAAATCAGCACTTTGGATTTTTTGTCATGAGCTCATGCCACAGAAAATAAAATTCACATCCTCTAATGAATCAGCAAATCACATTAGTGATAAAGTTAACAAAGACTGATGCTTTTACTAGAGCCCAATCAAGTAATACGTGCAGGATGCTTTATGTGTTTGTGTGTTCTGGATACTCCAGTATGCTCAAAGGGAAGAAATTCAGCTTTACTGAAACAGTAAGAGCAGAACAGAAAATGCAACAACAAAAGCAGATAAGGAGCAGTTTGTTCAGCAGGGTTACCCTGTCCTGTCTGGCTCAAGGCCTCAATGTTTTTTTATCTATATAACAGAAGCTTATTTTTTTATTATAGATAATAGAAGTAAATTGGAAAGTTGTTTAAAATTGCATGCTCTATCTGAATCATATAAGTAAATGCTTGACTATACTGTCCCTTTAAGTATTTAAACCTCACATAGGCAAATGTTTATTTAAAGGGACATGAAACCCACACATTTTCTTTCATGATCCTGATAGAGAAAACCAACTTTCTAATTTACTTCTATTATCAAGTTATCTTCATTGTCTTTGTATCCTTTGTTGAAAATCAGTTAGGTAAGCTCAGGAGTGTGAATATGTCTGCAGCAGACATGTGCACGCTACCTACCTATGTATCTCTTCAACAAAGAATACCATGAGAACAACACAAATTTGATAATAGAAGTAAATTAGAAACTATTTTTAATGTTATGTTCTGTCTGAATCACAAATATATTGCACATAGCCATCAGATGCCAGCTGCACAAAAGTCCACAAATCAGATAATATGTCAGCTTTCTCAGTTATCTAGCAACTGAATGGTACAGAGCAGTAAATATACACTGAGCTGTAAAATGTAAGCAAGTCAATGGGTACTAATATTTTTATTACTAAAAGGATGTAACCTACTCCAGTCTAGTCTCCTTAAACATAGCATTGAGAAAATGTTTTATTTATTTGACATCTCTTTCAACAGGTAGCCCATAGCTTTTACCATATGAAGATCACTATAAAATGAATTAACAAAATCTCTATTCAAAACTGTACGCTTGTATAAAACAAGTATCAGAAGAGTGATCCATAGTAGTTCTTGTAGTCACAGATATGTCTCCCACTAGAGAGCCCAGAGACATTACTTGCAATGTAATTACAGCGGGGATAGCCTCTTGTGTAGACAAGACGCAACAAACATACTTTTCTTTAAAGGGATAGGAAAATTGCATGATTCAGAAAGAGCATCTAATTTCAAGACACTTTTGAATTAACTTCTATGTTCAAATATGCTTCGTTCTCTTTGTATCCCCTTGTATCCCTTGTTATACACCCACATGTCCTATACTAGTAGAAGCTAGCTGCCGATTGGTGCCTGCACACATTTGTCTCTTGTGATTGGCTAACTAGATGTATTCCACTAGCTGCCAGTAGTGCAATGATGTTCCTTCAGCAAAGGATAACAAGAGAATGAAGCAAATTTGATAATAGAAGTAAATTGAAAAGTTGTTTAAAATCGTATGTTCTATCCAAATCATTAAATAAAATGTTGGGGTTTTCTGTCCCTTTAAGACTCCTTATCTAAATCTTTATATGTTGCAGTACAAACGTTTTACTGTTTGTGTTGCTAGTTCAATTATACCCATCAGCGGGAATAACAACAAAGGAAAGTGGTGTCATAATTTTATTTTTATCATAAGAAATAGAAATGCAAGTAAATTGTTGTTTCAGAGCATGATACGGTTCCTTCTTTAGACAATCTTAAGCAAGTGAAACCAAAGAGTATATAAAACCCTCCAAAGTGATACACCAATAAAAATAGTGTATAGTATATGTGCAGAATTCTCAAATTATTTCCAATTAAGCACCAAACTAAAAGAGTCAAAAAAAATGTTTAAGATTAAAGGGGCAATAATAATTTCCAATTTACTTCTTTTTTCAAATTTGCTTTATTTTCTTGGTATCCTTTGTTGAAGATTAAACCTTGGTAGACTGACCGGAGAATGTATGAGTTTTTAGCATTCTATGGCAGCAGTGTTTGAAATAATGTATAACATTCCTATAAACATTGTTGCAAATATTGCTGCCAGATGGCTTGAGACAAGTGCACGCTCCTGAGCTCATCTCATTAACAAAAAATACCAAGAGAACTAAGCAAAATTAAAAATAAAAGTAAACTGGAAAGTCGTTTGAAATTCAATACTTTATCCAATTGATTCAAGTTTTATTTTGACTGTACTGTCCCTAAATGTAACAGTATAATTATGCTCTGAGGAAGGTTACACTAACCCCATTATCACAATAAAATTATTTGTTTGTTTAAATGGACAGTATACACCAAATAATGTAATAGATCCTACTATAAAGAAGAATATGCACATATGCTGATATAAAAATCCAGTATAAAATCTTTTAAAAACTTACTTAGAAGCTCCCAGTTTAGCACTATTGATTACTTTAGGCTGGGACACCCAGTGAAAGGGGCTGGGAAATCAGGAAGAGCAGACACCCCCTGCCCTGCATATGAAAAGACCCTTTAGACAAACAGGAGCAGCAGGAGTCTGTAGACATCAGTATACATCTGACACTTTGGGGCTTGGTTAAGAGACTGAAAATCATCACAATGTTATTAAAAAATAAGCAAAACTATAGATTGTTACAAAAACACTCCCAGATGAGCTATAGAAATGGATAATCTGCAAAACATTTATGCAAAGAAAAATCTAGTGTACAATGTCCCTTTAAAATCAGGTGATTGCAGATATTCCCTCTCTCGCTCTCTGACAAATACATGAAAAAGCTTTGTTAAAGCTGTTTAATTTGATGTGAAACTCACAGGAAGTGCATATCTATGGGATATTTGCTCATTGGCACAGAACCCGCCGGCAGTTCATAAAGTGCCGTAAGTCTGAAAAACTAGCGATGTCCAGAAATGTGCGTAAATACAAATTTCTGGAGTCACAGTGACTTACAGCACTTAAGTTAAATCTCCGGTAAAAGTCTAACACGCCTCCCAAAAATAAACCCAACACATAAAAATCCCTATATCCGCAATCCCCCCACATCGCAACTAATAATAAAAGTATTAACCTCTAAACCGACAAGCTCCCCACAACGCAATATGCCTAATTAAACTATTAACCCCTAATCCGCCATTCATCCACATCGCAATCTCCCTAATATATGTATTAACCCCTAACCCGCCATTCACCCACATCACAATTAACCTAATAAATCTATTAACCCCTAAACTGCTATTAACCCACATTGCAATTAATCTAATTAATCTATTAACCCCTAAACCGCCAAACCCCCACAACGCAATTAACCTATTTAAATTACTAAGCCCCCTAACCTAACCCCTAAATTAACCCCAATTACCTAAATTAAAAAAAATACTATGTTACAATTAAAATAAAAAAACTACTTTAAAAATAAAAAACTAAGTTGAAATTTACCTAAAATTACAAAAAATAAAAAAATCTAACATTACATAAAATAATAAACCAAATTATCAACAAATTAAAACTTTTACCTATGAAAATAAAAAAGCCCCCCCAAATAAAAACACCCCCTAATCTAAACTAAACTACCAATAGCCCTTAAAAGGGCCTTTTGTAGGGCATTGCCCTAAGTTAAACAGCTGTTTTACCATAAAAAATAGTCCCCGCTCTAACAGTAAAACCCCCCACCCACCAAACCCCTCAAAATAAAAAACCTAACACTAAAAAATCCTAAACTATCCATTGCTCCTAAAGGGGCATTTGTATGGGCATTGCCTTTAAGAGGGCTTTCAGCTCTTTTACAAGTGCCCAAAATCCCTAATCTTACAAAAAAAAAAATCCTAACTCTAAGACCCAAATAGGTACTCATCGTTACTGAAATCTGGCGGAGAATGTTCTCTTTCAGGCGGTGGTGAAGTCTTCTTGGAACCGGCGACATCTTCCATCTTCATCCAGGAGCAAGCTGGCATGGAGCGGAGATGACCGCGGAACTGAAGACCGGCGACCGAGGAGCCATGGAGCGTGGAGGATTCTCTTTGCATCACTGACGTACACTGAATATTGAAAGTAAGTTACACATTTAAATATGGCGTCACTTGCATTCCTATTGGCTGTTATGAATCTTCAAATTCAAATCAGCCAATAGGATGAGAGCTACTGAATTCCTATTGGCTGTTCAAATCATCCAATAGGTCTTCAGTTCCGTGGTCATCTCCGCTTCGCGCCGGCTTGGTCCTGGATGAAGAGGGAAGATGATGCCAGTTCCAAGAAGACTTCACCGCCGCCTGGAAGAGGACCTTCTCCGGCGGACTTCAGGAACGGTGAGTACCTATTTGGGTCTTAGAGTTAGGATTTTTTTTATTTTTGTGGGGGTTTATTTTTTAGATTAGGGATTTAATGGGCACTTGTAAAAGAGCTGAATGCCCTTTTAAGGGCAATACCCATACAAATGCCCCTTTTTTATTTTGGGGGGGTTTGGTGGGTGGGGGGTTTTACTGTTAGAGGGGGGACTTAGTATTTTTTTTTAATGCGAAAGAGCTGTTTAACTTAGGGCAATGCCCTACAAAAAAGCCCTTTTAAGGGCTATTGGTAGTTTAGTATTAGATTAGGGGGTGTTTTTATTTGGGGGGGGGGCTTTTTTATTTTTATAGGACTTAGTTTAAATTGTTTTATTTTTGATAATTTGGTTTATTATTTTCTGTAATGTTAAATTTTTTATTTTTTGTAATTTTAGATTATTTTAATTTAATCTTAGTTTTGTTTTTTTAAGTACTGTTAGGATTTTTTATTTTAATTGTAATTTAGTATTTTATTAGTTTATGAAATTTGGGGTTCATTTAGGGGGTGTTAGGTTAGGGGGCTTAGTAATTAAATTAGGTTTATGGCGATGTGGTGGTTTGGCGGTTAAGGGGTTAATAGATTAATTAGGTTTATTGCTAATGTGGGGGAATGGCGGATTAGGGGTTAATAATTTTATTAGGTAGATTGCGATGTTGGTGAATGGCAGATTAGGGGTAATATACTTTATTAGTTATTGCGGTGGTGGTTGGCCGTTGACAGGTAGATAGATATTACGCATGCGTTCGGTGTTAGTTAATATTTTCAGCCAGTTACGGGAGTTACGGTACTTTCATACTCAAGGCTTGCTGCATCTGCCTATCTGTGGCGAGGTGAAGATGGAGTAAAATGTCTCCATTTTCGCAGTGTAAGTCCTTGAGCTGAATATGTGATACTGATTTGCGACGCGGTTCTATGTTAGCTTATGGGAGTAAAAATTGCAGCGACGGGTAAAATATACACTGCATATATATGTGGCACCATATATGTGATACAAAAACCGCGTAAAAACCGGCGTCACCGGCTTTTGCAGGCGACACCGCATATGTAATCTTGCCCCATGTGTCTGATTATTGTGTGCAGTACAGAGGCAAGCTGTCTGCTATATAAGGTGTTAGTGCTGAAAATAATATACCAGTTGTAAAAGTCCAGAGTTTAATATATAATCTTAATTTTAGAAATATCTGATTCATTTTCGCATTTCTCAGTTTCATTTTAAAAAATGCTCTTCCAATCAGGAAGCAGAAGAGATGTTTATTCTGCTTTCAACAGAGTAGTGCAGTTTTACCTATATATCTGCTGGTGCTGCACCATAACATGTAAGATTTGAAGGGTTAATTTACAATAAAATGTTAGGCAATCATATGTTCCATCCCTTTCCCTTTCTGAAGTATTTTGCTAGAAAATGAGACTATTCAGTACATGAAAACCTACTGCCAACTGTAATCTGACTTATGGCCATACGGAGTAAATACAATTCCAAATTTCTCTGTAACAGGGAGATTTGTCTGGCTGGCCTTCTCTATGGAAACATCTGGTGCTACACATGCATGAATAAGCCAAGCTATTGCCTAGGGACCTTGCCAGCTGAAACTACTATAAGACCAGCTGAGTAGCATTTGATGCAGTTGCTGATACTATCAGGGGATAGGTTCTAAAATAATTTGCCTCTATTTTTAACTTAACAATGGTTTGTGTAATTTAGGACAACTATTGCTTACACCTTTCTGCTTGTTCTTAGCTGGTATCCTGTTAATAAAAGGTTTCCCTGTAGCTTTTTAAAAAAAAATATTATTATGTAATCACAAAGGCTGCGTTCACATTGTTGGTAACAATTTATTATTGTTCGCCGTAAAACGCTAATTTTCACATTTAACAATGTCCTTCTTTTACATTAACCCAATTTATAGACTCTGAACTTCCTAAATATTATTTGCTCCTCTTATTGAAATCAAAGGGATGCAGTAAATGAGAATTAACACCGTATTTATGCCATAAAAAGTATTGAACATTCATCAAAACTTATGTTTCTCACTATTAGACACTAAAGCACAAAGATCAGACAAAATAGAGTATATCCCAAACCAAATCCCTTTGTACTTTTCTCTTTTTTTCCAGTAGAAGATAATCTTATGAAAATCTTATAAACAGTTTGGATAAAGCTGCAGTGGGGACAGGTGCTGTACTATACATACTTTCACTAGTTATTCTACCCCCTTTCGTGTTATTTAGCTCTGAAAACTGTAGATTTTCTAATCCTCAAAACTTGAAATGCATCCGGCTGACTTCTTATATCTTACTCTGCTACATATCTTTCCTTAAAGGGACATGAAACCCAAAAATGTTATTTCATGATTCAGATAGAGGATGCAATTTTAAACAAGTTTCCAATTTACTTCTTTTAACTAATTTGTTTCGTTCTCTTCTCTTGGAATCCTTTGTTGGAAAGCATACCTAAGAAGCATACCTAAGTAGGCCCAAGAGCTGCTGATTGGTGGTTGCACTTACATGCCTCATGTTATTGGCTTATCAAGAGAATGAAGCCAATTAGGAAATAGAATTGAATCATAAATTAATATTTTTTTGAGTCTCATGTCCCTTTAGATAACAACTGCGAAGCAATGCATACTAACATTATGACCGCGGCTAGCTTTGTCATCTACAGACTCAAGCCTGGATTGGCTTCTCCAAATAAAGTAAATTTGGGTGGACTTTGGCAATTAAAAACAACTGCAGCAAACAAGATGTTAATATGTTTTAAAAACACTTGGCTGATATGTTACACTAAAGCAACACAACAGAAATATCTTGTGATTACAAGTGGTTTCCTGCCCCTTTAGATGTCATCTGCAGAATCAGTTTGGAGCTCTGACTCTCACATTCAGAATACCAGTATTAACACTATGGGCAAAATTGACAAAGCCAGCAGGCGGACAGGTTTGCAAGTAGTATATATAAATATATATATATATAATAAAAATATTTTCTGTATGTGAAGACCATAGGAAAGTGAAATATTAACTCCTTTTGGGTTAGCACGTGAACAATAAGTGTGAGGATTTTGTTTCTGCACATTCCATTGAAGTCTATGAGGAGAATAAGTTAGTACAGTCGCAATATCAAAGCTCCTGAAGTTAGCAACTTAGCACACAAAAGTTTGCTTGCGCACAAAAGTTTTACTTGTAATCTAGCCCTACATAAGAAAATTTGGCAACATTTTAAAAATAACTATAATGCCCATATGTATTTAATTTAAAGACGTCTAATTAGTAGCTATAAAAAGTTTGATTGTTAAAGTATTGGACAAAAATATTTTTCATGACTAACAGAAGAAAATAATGTCTGCAGTTTGACTGCAACAATATTTAAGTTAAAGCAGATGAGTAATTATTTTCTTCAGTCTCTGAAATAACAGGTTGCTATGAGATCTGTCACATTTAATTTCAACAGCTTGAGTTTGCATCAGTTTTAATGAGATAATTTAATCTTGTTTTTTTACCTAGCTTATTGCCTTTTGGCTTCTTATCCTACGCAGAGAAAAAAAAAATGTTATATTATGTCTGAAAATCTTGTATTAAAGGACCAGTAATAAATACAGTATATTTGCATAATCAACAAATGCGTGATAACAAGACAATGGGGCGGGAGATATTTATCAAAGGTCTGGCGGACCTGATCTGACAGTGCGGATCAGGTCCGCCAGACCTCGCTGAATGCGGAGAGCAATACGCTCTCTGTATTCAGCATGGCACCAGCAGCTCTTGTGAGTTGCTGGTGCAATGCCGCCCCCTGCAGATTCGCGGCCAATCGGCCGCTAGCAGGGAGGTGTCAATCAATCCGATTGTACTCGATCGGGTTGATTTTCGGCGATGTCTGTCCGCCTGCTCAGAGCAGGCGGACAGGGTTATGGAGCATCGGTCTTTAGACCGCTGCTTCATAACTGCTGTTTCTGGCGAGCCAAACGCAGGCCCTTGAGCTCCATTCGGAGCTTGATAAATGGGCCCCAATGTAATAGAACTTAGTCTGAACTTCCAATGAGTAGTAGATTTTTTTCTGACAATTTTCAGTTTTGTCTATTTCCACTCTCCCTGTATCATGTGATCAGCAAAACTATGTATATTCTGTGAATTCTTGCACATGCTCAGTAGGAACTAGTAGTGACTCAAAAAGTGTAAAAATAAAAAGACTGCACATTTTGTTAATCACAGCAAACAGTGAGTGTCCAGCACCAACGTGCCTAAGTAGGTGCACGCTGCAGGGTCCTGTATTCACCCAGGCAAAGTCAATATACAAAAGACAGCAGCACCAACTCTTCACAGCAAAGTTATGTGTTTATTGGGACATAACCAACAGAGTACAACAACGTTTTGGTCTACACGACCTTAATCATGTTGCATGAATGCCCCAGTATTTTGTTGCACTTCGTGTCTATTTAAATGATGTTTTTTCAGTTTTTTAGAAAGAAATGCAGAGAAAATACACAGCCTAAATTCATGCAAATGTAAGCAATTTTTGAAGCCATACAAATATATTTTAAAAACTTCCTAACTGGGACAGACAGTGGAGACCATCTTCAATGATGAGAAATTGTGGTGTGTTTTTTATTAATATATATATATTAATATATTAAATAATGTATTTATTTATTTTTATTTTTGCAACTTAGGTTACCTTTTAGGTTAGGAGGGTACCTTGGATGGGGGGTACGTAAGGGGTCTACTGTTTAGGTGACTATTGCCTTAGCTCTGTTTGCTCCTTTGCTTATACAGCTGGAGCTTGCAAACAATTAGATGGGGAACAGTTTTAGCGAGAATGCAAATATGTGTAAGTACACTTGTCTTTTAATAGGATTTTCAAGCTAATATGGATGGCCCCTTGTATCATGTGACAGACACCAGCCAATCACAGACTAGTATATGTATACCCTGTGAGCTTGTGCACATCTGCATACCCCCCAACTGTCCCGATTTTGCGGGACAGTCCCGATTTTAGGGGTCTGTCCCCCTGTCCCGGGTTGCTAGCCATCTTTCCCGATTTGCCCCAGGCAAAAAAAAATAATTCTTTTTTAAATTCTGTTGGGCCCATACGGTAGTGATGATGTCTAACCCCTGGTGATAATACTAGCATGCCTTCAGTTTTATACAATAAGCAGTGCTAATACCAGGGTAACGAACAGTGGCAGCCACATACTGCCAGCTAATGTGCTTGCCAACCCCAGGACCCCATACAATGAATTACAGATACCCATATATGATGTATCGTGTGTGTCTATCTGTATCCATAACTCTGTGTGTGTGTGTATCTGTATGTATAAGTTTATGCTATGTAGTGTGTGTGTGTCTGCATGTATAAATGTAAGCTATGTAGTGTGTGTATGTGTATCTGCATGTATAAGTGTGTATCTGCATGTATAAGTGTATGCTATGTAGTGTGTGTGTGTGTGTCTGCACGTATAAGTGTATACTATATAGTGTCTGTGTATCGGCATGTATATGTGTGCTGCCTGTATAAGTGTATGCCATGTAGTGTGTGTGTATCTTCGTGTGTAAGTGTATGCAGTGGCGTAGCGTGGGGGGGGCCACAGGGGCGGTTGCCCCGGGCGCATAATTCTTAGGGGCGCAAAATTTGCGCTCTCACTGTCTCACATCATCCCTCCTCCACTGCAGACAGATGCAGCACTAAGGGAGAAAACATTTTTAAAAAATTTATTATTTTTTTATATATAAAAATGTATTTTACTGTGTTAACTGCGGGGGGTGTATTGTAAGACTGTCCCGGCAATTCCCTGGGAAGCAGGCAGCCTGGTCTGGTCGGGGACTGTTTTTCTCAGCGCTGGTGCTGCAGCGCTAGCATAAGTCTGCTTAGGCAGCCGTTAGGGCACTCAAAGGGGAGGGGTGGAAAAATCTGAATCTCATGGCGCTATGCTGTAACTCCTTCAGGGAGAAGTGTTTGGGTGATTCCCGTGGGTGGGGGGGGAGGGGCTTCATGCTGCACCCTCCAGATCTCATTCTGGGCGCAGCATTCAGGTGACACGGAGAGGCGGGTTCCGGGTTTCTAAAATGCCTACCTCCTGTTTGCTTCAGGCTGACCCCTCTGTCCCTCAAGAATCAGCGTGAAGGAGGTTCTAGCGCGCTCGCTCGCTCAGCATAGCCAGTGAGGGAACACTGAACTGCCGACGCACAAAGTGAGGAGGTAGAAAAAACATGTACATTCTGCAATGTAAGTGTATTTAGAGAGAGGAGGTCAAACATATGTGTTAAAAAATCCCACATTTACACAGACGTGCTTTATTCAATCCACTACAATGCCAGTCAACAGGAAATTTAAATAATGCTCTTAAAACAGATGAGAGGTTATTGGAACAGATAATCTGCACACTGCAATATATAACTATGCAATTTTGCAGGGACTGTCATTAGTGATTAGGATATTCATTGAACTAACAATTTAATACATGACTTAGGTCCATGATGCACTAAACTGTAAAGGTAAATTTTTAGCTTCTTTTACATTAATTTCTAAATCACTGCAAATGTATTACGTCACGTGCATTAGTTTCTGTGCTCCCTACTAAATCCAAAAACATTTAAATATAGTTTGTTTGGTGTGATGGGTAACATTATTTACTACATGCTTATTTCAGAAAAAAGTCCGGCACAGGGCTCTATTTTTAAGTATTAATATTCCAATATCAATAGCACTGCATGACTTTAAGCAGGATTTTCATATAAAAACTCATTGCAAATCCAAAGATAACAAACATAATTTAAAGGTAAGGTCAAAATTGAAATGTGCATGAGAGCATTTAAATTTGAAATATAAGCATAAAAAAGTTTGTCTCCGTGACAGGGCTAATGGCATATGTGCATACATGTTTGTGTGGGTATAGGTGTAGGCATATGTGTATGTTTGTGTGGGTCAGTGCTAATGGGTTAGGGGGCGCTATACTTGCCTTGCCCTGGGCGCTGACAACCCACGCTACGCCACTGAGTGTATGCTATGTAGTGTGTGTGCATCTGCATGTATAAGTGTATGCTATGTAGTGTGTGTGTGTATCTGCATGTATAAGTGTATGCTATGTAGTGTGTGTGTATTTGCATGTGTATGCTGTGTAATGTGTGTGTATCTGCATGTGTATGCTATGTAGTTTGTGTGTATCTGCATGTATAAGTGTATGCTATGTAGTGTGTGTGTATCGGCATGTGTAAGTGTATGCTATGTAGTGTGCTACTGTGCATTTTTGCTGACTTTTTAAAGGCCACAATCTAGAATATTAATGGGGAATGCAGAGACAGAGAGCAGTTTTAAAGAATTTATTATTAAATGTCCAATTAAGATAAAAATATTTAGCAATGTCTTTGCAAAGGCTTATTAAATACATAGCTCACATAGCCATACCAGTGGTTTGAGCTTGTGTTTGATTTGCTGCCTGTGTATTAAAATATATTACTTTATTTAGAATTTTATTTATATTACTTTTGTCTTATGATTTTTTTAAGCCCCGCCCACCACATTTAAATTTTTTGCCGCGTGGGGGGGGGGGTATCCCTCTTTTGAATTTTGAAATGTTGGGAGGTATGCACATTTTCAGTAGCAGCTGCTGCCTAGAAGAGTGTGCATATAAAAAGATTGTGCAAAATTTGATAATGGAAGCAAAAATTGTGTGCTCTTTCTAAATCATGAAATTTTATTTTTACTTGAGTGTCTATTTAAATTTAAAGTCTAAAAGGGCAGGAAAAAAGCTGGGGAGCACACAGAAATTACTTTGATTCGTTGTAATTAAAAAGTACATTTAGGGCCAGATTACAAGTGAAGCGCGATCGTTAGCACGAGGAGGGTAAACTCGATCGCAATATCGTGTGTTCATTACGATGAAATTCATATTACAACTGGCGCGTTGTTTAAATTACTGCAAATTCATATAAACTTGAGGTAATTTATGCTCGATATAATTTCTATGGGTGGTGTTGAGCAGCAATGTCCGCTCATTTTACAATCTGAAAGTAAATGTAATTGGCCGAACACAATCGCATTCAATGCTTAAACTTTTTACACGTAAATAGTTTGGTCGGAGGAAACAGTTGCACTAAACTACACTTTTTAACCAGTAAACCTCCACACACCCACATCACAGACAAACCCTCTAGACTATTAACCCCTAAACCACCACACCTTCACATCGTAAAATACCTCTCTAGACTATTAACCCCATAAACTGCCACACCCCCACATCGCAAAATACCCCTCTACTTTATTAACCTCTTAAGGACATATGATGGAATTTTTCCGTCATAAAACAATTGAGCAAACTGAAAGCTGTGTCCTTAAAGGGTTAACCCCTAAACCACCACACTCCAACATCACAAAATACCCCACTATTCTATAATCCCTAAACAACCACAACCCACTGAAAAATACCTACTTACAGCTATACCACCTAACCAGCTAACTCCCCTTAACCGAACACCCGCTAAGTTACCACAGAAATAAAAGTAACCTTACCTTTAAAAAAAAAAATAACAGCACCTTTAAAAATAAAAAATATAACCTTACAGAATTTTTTTTTTACCAAAAATAAAACAGTTGTCTATTCTAAAACCCCACTTAAAAAAAACACCTGAAAATAAAAAAAACCTACATAACACTAAACTCCAGCAATAGCCTGTAAAGTGGTCTTTTGTAGGGCATTGCCCTAAATTGACTTAACTATATATCAAATAAAAATAAAACACACCAATGTACAAGTAACTACCCCCCTCCCCAAAAAAATGTCTATCTAAAAAACGTTAAAAAGGGCATTTGCCTAGGCATTTAGCTCTTTAGCTGTCCATAATTAAAAAAAAAAAAAAATCCTAACATTAAACCCCAAAGAGGGTACTCGCCAAAGTTGAATCCAGGTGGCAGCGCTCCATCCTTATACTAATGCCGTTCCATCTTTATTCTGGCGTCAGTCTTTTATCTTCATCTCGGAAGTGTTTTCTTATATTCATCCGTGCAGCAGTCTTTTTATCTTCATCCATCTTCTTATCTTCTATCCAATAGAATTAAATATTTTTCTATTGAAATTAAAAATCAGCCAATAGGAATGCAAGGGTACCCCTATATAAAGGGGGTACCTCACATTTCAGATTTAGTGTGTGGCTGGTGAATGCATGAAGAAGACGGAAGGAGGATGGAAGATAAGAAGATGGGTGAAGATAAGAAGACCGTCGGCGGGATGAAAATAAGAAGACTGCCGGCGGGATGAAGATGGAGCGCAGCCGCCCGGATTCAAGACTGGAGAGTACCATCTTTGGGGTTTAGTGTTAGGTTTTTTTTGTGTTTTTTGTAGATTAGGGTGGGGGGTTGTTTTTGTTTTGTTTTTAAATAGATTTTTATGTTTTTATTTTTTTACTTGTAGATTGGTATTGGGTTAAAATCACTTTACAAAAGGCTCTTTTATGGGCTATATAAATGGATCATCTACAAAACATTTATGCAAAGAAAAATCTAGTGTATATTGACCCTTTAAGGGCTATTGCTGTAGTTTAGTGTTAGTATAGGTTTTTTTGCTTTGGGGTGTTTTTTTAAGTGTGCTTTTAAAATAAGCATAACATGTTTTTTTGGTTATTTGTTTTTTTAATGTATTGGTATTTTTTTTTCTCTCTAATGGCAGTTTTTTTTTAAAAAATTCAGGTAAAGTTAGATTTTTTTATTTTTCATATAAGATTAGGTTTTTTATTTTTAAGGTCAAGTTAGGTTTTTTATTTTTAAGGTAAGGTTAGTTTTTTTGTAGGTAACTAGTGGGTGTTAGGTTAGGGGGGTAGCTGACTAGGGGGTTTAGATGTTAGTGGGTATTTTGCTGTGGGGTTTGTGATGGTTTAGGCATTAATAGAGTACTGGGGTATTTTGTGATGTGTGACAGTTTAGGGGTTAATAGTGTCGTGGGGACTTTGTAGTAGGCTATTCAGCGGGTTAGGGGTTAACAGTGTAGTAAGGACTTTGTGGTGGTCTATGCAGTGGGTTAGGGGTTAATAGTGTAGTGGGGACATTTCTGTGTGCTATGCAGTGTGGTATGGGTTAATAGTGTAGTGGGGACTTTGCAGTGGGCTATGAGGCAAGTTAGGGGTTAATAGTGTAGTGGGGAATTTGCTGTAAGCTATGTGGCAGGTATGGGGCTTACGTGGATTCACGTTAGCTGGTGAATATGGGGGTTTCTTTTCCACTTTTCTCTTTCCATTGAAGTCTATGGGAGAGTATGTTAACATGGTCGAGATATTGTAACTTCTGCTCTTTGCGCACGTCGGGATAGTACGAGCAAAAAACATTTACTTTCAAAAACGTAGAAGTCGAGTGGAGTTAGCGTGTGTGCAGGAGCCGTAATTACCAGCTCCCTGTAATTTATCCCCAAAGGCAGTATAGAAGTTTTAAGGACTACAACTATATTTATGTTTAATACTATAGGTAAGACTGTTAGAATTCTGGAACATATACCCAGGTAATCGTTAGCTACCCAGGTAATCGTTAGCCTCACATAATAAAAGTCAACTTAGATTTCAAGTGATTGCTTACATACCCCCTCTGAGAAGAGCGGGTAATAGACAAAAACTTTCATACAAGAAGGAGGCATACGGGATTCATAAATTAGACACTCTGTCCCTTTGGAGTTGGAATGGAATCGTTCGATCATGTGAGGTACGTTTATAAATTAAATCCATCTTTAGCCTAAATTGCTTTGATGCTTAAAGTTTTACAGATATGTGATTTCTATTGTTGTAAATATTAACGGCACACAGAACATGTTGAGATAATGATGTCATTCATTTAATGTTTGTAAATAGTTTATATTGTACATTACTACTGATTTCTGCTGGTCCAGATTGTCTATGTCTATTGTAAGGCTAGATGCTGTTATAATCCCCTTTTATAAATGGATAGATGGCATAATACTTGTTCATCTCCAGAGTAAGAAGAATAAGTGTATATATATTTATTTATGTATACATGTATACATATAAATACATAAAAACATATGTACACACATATAGACATATATATATATACATACATATGCATCTTTAGCAAAGTATATGTATGTATCTCTATGTTAAAGCCCTTTGCCAGCTTTTATTTTCCTAACACCTGAGATCTCATTTCTTTGAGCTTTTATAACTTTTTTGTGCATTTTTTAAAAATAATTTTTATTAAATAGTGTTATTATGATGACTGTAAATGTACTTTGTAATGTATTTTGATGTGTTTTGAGCAACTTTTGATTTTTGTAAAACAGTTAACCAGAGTTCTCAAGTTGCGGTATTGACTGTAGCGTAAATCGCAATGCGCTCACACGATCATGTTTACTTTCAACTCGTAATACGAGTGGTAAGCCTGATGAGGGTACTACAGATTACATAACCTACCTTGAGTTGCCTTTTGATGAATGGATAATTTCTGTACACTAAAAATAACCAGACAGAACAGGAAGCATCTAGCTCTATGCAATGTCTTGTATTTAATAAAAAAAGGAATTCGGCATCATGACTTAAAACCTACAAGAGTAACAAGCGAAATATATCACAAACTGGCTAGGGGCAAACCAAACCTTTTGCATGGGGAGCCAGCCACATATAGTGGGATTGACTGGGGGCTTACTATAACAACTCAAAATAAAAGCAGATTCTAGTCTAATTTTTAGTTAAAAATTAAATAGGATATTAATAACTATTAATGAATATAAGTGTATATACTACACAAATGGTAATAATAATTATTAATAATACAGTAATTATTACCCATGGACAACGCTGCAGAATATGTTGGTGCTTTATAAATAAAGTATAACAATAATTAATGTCTGTCTGATTCTGATGATCATTAAAAAAAAAAAAAAAACTGAAGTGCCAGATTTGGCCCTCAGATCAAAACTTGGGCAGCCCTGTTATAGGGCATCTAAGTCCAGTCATAATGATATCATTTCCGCAAGCTCTGAGAAGGCCACATATTTACATTTATAGATGCGGCTAATGACTAGTTCTCTACCGACATATAAGCCCACAATGAAAGATAAGATGAGATGCAGGATGATAGATGTGTGATTTCCATAGGCTTAACTTTAGCAAGCAGCATATTATCCCCCTTTCAAACTTTTCTCTCTCAGTTTCCAACTCACCGCAGCTTAGTTAAAGAGACATTATAAACACTGAGGGCTAGATTACAAGTGGCATGCTATTTTGCGCTCCTGTTCAAGCATTAATTTTGCTAGCAGTAACCTTTTTGCCTGCGTCAGATTGTGCTCGTATTACAGGTTGAAAGTAAAAAGTTTGTGCATGAATGAAACCCGATGCGCTAACTTCCGGACTTTGCAATATTGCAATTGTGTTAACGTATTCTCCCCATAGACCTCAATGGAGAGCGCAGAAGAAAAAACCTAACACCTATCGCTAGCACGCTAACCCGACTGAAGTTATTCATATTTCACATTCCAATGTTCTTCACATAAAGAACAATATTCTTTTTATTGTAAATACATATTTCTAAATATATATATGTATTAGGGGCGTATGTATTAGGGGCGTAACTACAGGGGTAGCTCTTTTAGGGGGCCCACTGCAGCTCAAGCAGAATCGGATTTTAGGCCAGCTTTTTTACAAGTCTGCAGTTTTTCTAATCACCACTAGAGGTTCTTAAACTTGTGGTGACTGAAAAAAATCCACACAAAAAAAAAGCTCTGCACAGAAAGCAAGCAGTTTGCTGTGGTAAATGTTTTTCCTAGTGGAGTAGTGTTTGTTAAGGGTGTTTTTAGGCACTGCATCAACTCCCTCGTGTGTGTGTGTGTGTATATTTTTTTGTGTGTGAGCATGTGTTTGTGTATATGCATGTGTGAATGTGTTTGTGTATATGTGTGTGTGTGTGTGAATGTGTTTGTGTGTGTTCTTTGTAAGGATCGGCGAATGTTTCGCAACATTCGAAAAAATGAAAATAATTTAAACACATTAGTTTGTACAACATTCTAACATTCGTTTAATGTAATAGTATGTCTAATGCTTTCTTTAAATGTAATATTCAATTCAAATTATGCAATGTTCAAATAATTAGAATCTATATATTTGTTATAGTATTTCAGTATGTGCCTGATCAGATATGCTCTGTTACATGCACAGTTGCCCTAGGGTGGTGTCAGGAGGAGTGGGTGTGTTCTCCTCTTTAATATGTTCCCAAATGATCCATTTTATCTGCTTTAATTGAAATTTGAAATCACCACTTTTGCCTTTTGAAACAACTACTAATACAGAAAATGTTAATATTGCAGTATTAGCTGTAAAGTAGTACTGTAAACAAAAGGCAGGAACAGGACAGTGGGGGGGGGGGTGAAAGAGAGTACACAGCCCATTTGAAAGGGTGTTTATGCAACAGCTTTGAATAGAATGAACACTTGCTGGAATACATTGTCCCTTTAATACCACCTCAAGGATTGGATACATTGTTAAAAAAAACAACAGTTTTATCAGGGATAAAAATGAGTCTGAACAGCTAGATGAAACCCATGAAAAATACCTCAAGTACAGATAAAAAGCCATTTAATTGTAATCTTTTTTTTTTGTTGTTAATAACAACACCAACAACTACATGACTAAATAAATGCTTAAATAGTTATTAAAGAGCCAAGTTATTTTTTTTGGCCACTGATTAGCATTCTATTAATTACAACAGCATACAACCATTAGATTAAAGCAAAATGCTTACAGAACAGTACAGGCCTAGGCTGTGTTAGTCAGAGCATGTCCAGAATCGAACCATCTGGACATTTCTTTTCTTTGCATATGCTGTGAATTGTAAGAGATCATATGGTACATGTACACTCCATAACACTTGCTGTGTCTAACTACTTTTGTAAATATTTTGTAAAGTGAGTTAAGGGAGAAGTTTTAAATTAGGAGCATAACATATAGGAAATCCTTGTTCCTATTTAACTCTAATAGGTGTCTTCTTGTTCCAGGGTGGTCCTGAACAAATGGAATTATAACAGGTGATATTAACATTTTTCCTCAAGAGTAATAAACAATATGTGGATTTTTCTTTCACATCACAGCACATACTATGTGTTACAGACGGCCTAGAAAAACAGGCTCTGCCTTATACTGATCATACAGACATCTGGCAGGAAAACTAACCATGCTCTGGTTTAAGTCTTCTTCACAACAGTCTACTGTTCAAGGTGTAGAGAGGTCATCGGTGCAAACCCACAGGGAAGCCCTATACAGTGTTCGAAAGTTCTTAGTAATTGAGTTACGTTTTTTTGGCACAGTGCTAACATTAGGCATGCCAAGGCCATGCTTACAGCTGGCATAATGAAGGTCAGTCCCAGACTAGTATTAACGCTCTATTCATGGATTTAATCCTATCTTTTAATCAGGCTACAAAAGCAAGCTGCTAGCCACTGACGTGAAGCATATTGTAAATACAAGGTTGCACAATATGCTAAGAGACCACTCCAATTAACAGTATGGATCTGATTGAATGTGTGACTTCTCTTTACAATACAGTTTAAACATGGGATACAATTTGTATATTACTAAGTCAGCATAGCCAGTATGGGCATTATATGTAGGATTATTACTGTTAACCAGTTAGATTTACCTCTTATTGAAAACAAACAAACAGAAAACACAAAAAAAAATCTTACAATTTAGAATGTGCATGTGAATCTTTCATCAGTTCGAATAAATCACTTTTAAAGAGAGAGCATGTCTGCTTGAAGGGAATGAGATAAACTATAAAGTGATTTACAGAGGAAAAGGGACAATTATAAAATCACTTCATGACTCATTCACAGTGATTGACATCTTTACAAATTGATGCTGTTATACAACATTCTTCATAAAAAGTGATGTGGAGGGCACTAAATAAACTTCCTAATAACTGACAGCTTATTTGTAATTGTCCCTAATTGGCCTCAGGATAGGAGATAAGTAAAATAACAGGCTTTTAAACCAAGGGAAACCTAGGTTACAGCATGACAATGCACAATACTTTATGATGACTAAAACTTACGCTAATTTCTTTAATATTTAAAAAACTAATACAGTCTCAAAAAGATATATCTTTATGCTATTCTCATGTTTATCTTTTTCTTTGAATATGTCATTATATGCATGGTTCCCAGTCCTTCCTCCTACTTGCTTATATATGGTATATAATGCCTATGCAGATATGCTCATGCACACAGACCATACATGACTGGCTTCTGTGCATGCCCACATATGCACACTTCACCAGGGTCATCCAGGCACATGCTTTCACTTCTAATTTTCAGTCTTTAAAAAGGAAAGAAAGATTTTTTACAGGACTAAAAGAACATAAAAAAATTGAGGAGACATTTGATGAGGAGGGCTGTACTTCAATACAAATAACCTTTCATAATGCCCAGTGGATATTGAACAGTTTGTAATTACTTAGAGATATATTCCTAAAATGACACATCTGGTCTGTGTGACTAAACATTAGACATAACAGGCCCTTGTTAAACATTTACAATTAACAGCAAACGCAAAAAATATCCAGATGGTTTGATTCAGGTTCTGCCCTAACACAAGCTAGGCGGGTACTATTCTGTAAGCATTTTGCAAATATATAATAACAGTATTCTGTTGTAATTAATAGAAATCCTATCAGTGGCCAAAAAAGGCAATTGGCTCTTTTGCAACTAATTTAGTATTTATTTAGTCATGTGGTTTACATGTTTTGCTATCAACAAAAAAGGATTTAAATGAAACGGCTATTTATTTGCACTTACAAAATGTTTAATATCTTTAATCCGGTTGTTCAGATTCAAATGCAAGAACCTAACAAAAAAGGCAGCCAAGTGAAACGTTTGTTGTGGCCATTGTATTCAATCTTTTCCTTATTTTATATAGACAAGGGAATTTAAACAAATATTAATCCTTTTTTAATTTATGTTCCTGTCCTAAATAAACCAAGGTTTTCCTGTCATACTTGCAAAGGTTTGTCCTTCTCCACCAGTGACGCAAATGCATTTGTCTTTTATATCCAGTGACGATAATTAGTCTGTATTAGATTCATTTTAACCCGTTTTTTTTTCCGAATTTTAATTTCAGGCAAAAAAATAAAAAAATTCCCGACATGTGTGAATGTTCATTTTTCATGAGCATGATATATTATTTTTAAAGGGACATGAAACCCTAACATGTTTTTATTTAAAAAAACATCCTAATTAACTTATTTTATAAATATGCTTAGGAGCCGACCCATTTCTGGAGAACAATATGGCATCAGTTTTGCAAGAATGTTATCCATTTTGGAAGAGTACTAAATGGCAGCACTATCTCCTGTCATGTAGTGCTCCAGATGCCTACCTAGGTATCTCTTCAACACAGAATATCTTGGGAATGAAGCAAATGTCTGAATCACAAAATACAATTTTTTGGTTTAATATCCCTTTAAAGTCAAAAGTAATCTTTTATGATTCAGACAGAGCAGGCAGTTTTAATAGACTTTTCAATTTGCCTCCATTATCAAATTGTGCACAGTCTTTTTATAATCACACTTTCTGAGGCACCAGCTCCTACTGTCAGGTCACACTGACCCTTAGCATGACTAAGGGTCAGTGTGATCCGAAACGTTGCTGTCCTTCTGTGATGACACCCCAATAAAGATTTTTCACTTTTAAAGAAACAGATATATATATTATATGAGTCTGTGATTGGCTGATGGTTGTCACATGATACAGGGGGCTGGTTATACATGGTCTCACACAATAGGGCAGCAATGTTTACAACATCATATAACATTGTTATACATATTATTGCAAGTACAGCTGCCATATAATGCTCAAGATTTGCACACTCCAGAGCAAACCTAGGGTAGCTCTTCAGTAAAGGATATAAAGAGAATAAAGTAAATTTGATAATATAAATAAATTGGAAATTTATTTAAAATTGCATGTTCTATATGAATCATTAAATTTTCATTTGCCTTTAAAACTTTTTTTTATTAGTCAAATAAGTCTTATTTGTGCCTAAATAAATAGTATAATAATAAATATTGAAAGTCACAAATTAAAGCTATATTAAAAAATAATTCATATTTAAAGGGACACTGTACCCAATTTTTTTCTTTTGTGATTCAGAGAGAGCATGCACTTTTAAGCAACTTTCTAATGTACTCCTATTATCAAATTTTCTTCATTCTCTTGGTATGTTTATTTGAAAAGCAAGAATTTAAGTTTAGATGCCGGCCCATTTTTGGTGAACAACCTGGGTTGTCCTTGCTCATTGGACAGCACCAATAAACAAATGCTGTCCATGGTTCTGAACCACAAATTTGCTAACTCCTTAGCTTAGATGCCTTCTTTTTCAAATAAAGATATCAAGAGAACGAAGAAAAATGTATAACAGAAGTAAATTAGAAAGTTACTTAAAATTGCATGCTCTATCCGAATCATGAAATAAAAAATTTGGGTTCAGTATCCCTTTAAGTAGTAGTGTTAGACATAACATATTATATCACAATAGTTTATGCTCTGCCTTGGGGTTGTGTTTAAAGACACCGTAAATAAACATTAGAGTATTGTATTTCAATAAGCATATTTAAGAAATTTGTTATAAACTGTATCTATCTATCTATCTATCTATCTATCTATCTATCTATCTATCTGTCTGTCTATCTATTTATCTATATCTATTCATCTATCTAGCTGTTCTTTGATTATAAATTGCTTGGCAATGAAGAGGTTATACAGTGTTTTTGCCAGTCTGTCATCTGAAAAACACATACTAGTAACGTAATGTATAATGTAGGAAAATAATGAAAGTTCGACTTCATGACAAATAGAAGCACAGTTTATTATCTAGGGAGGTAGAAAATATAGTATGTTTTCCCCTCACTTCTCCCCAAAGACAGCGTTCTTTAAAAACCAAACATTCTTTATCCATTTCTTATTCACTGAACAAGTTGCACAATTCCTTAGATTCTGCACTAATAATAACACACAGGCAATAAGTAAGCAGTATATTCCATGAGCATCAAACCTTTAGCACTTGGCCTGTAAACAAAGATAATCCCATAAGCAAATATATCCACTAAACCCCTGGTGTCCTTGCCATGCCCTGCTCATTAAGTTAGCGTGCCCAGGCTCTCTAATCTTGTATCGTAAGCCTATTCTTCCTTTTAAACCAAGTATTATTCTGTGACACTAACTCAGCTTCCAAATTAAACAGTGGTTTCCATAATTAAACTATCTGTCAGCATTTGAGTAACACATACATCTCAACCAAAAAAATCTATCTGTCTGTATGTCTATCTATATGTCTGTCTGTCTGTCTTATTTGTCTGTCAGAAATTATTTTGAGAGAAGAAAAATCTGGAAAAAGAACCGAGTCTTTCAATCCCAAGTGTTACTCTGTCAATACTTTAAAATGATTAACAGTCTCAGCACATAACTCACAGTAAATAGTAAATAAATCCAAATGGGACATTTATTTTATTCATTTATGAGAAAAAATGCCCCCCCCCCTAGGTAATATCTTGTTAATCTACACTAATTAGATAGATAGTGTACTCAGGCAAGTATTCATTGTATCTAAAGTTGATTCAGAAACACCCTTTAAAAATGCCTGGTCTTTCTCTCTCTCCCTCCGCTAGCCCCCACTGGAAGGTTGTTTTTTTTTTTTTATGCCTTTTGTTTACAGACCTACATTTTATAAAAATAATTCTGAGAAAATATAAACTTGATTGGCAAAGGCAGCAAATATACCAAGGAAACCGTGCAAGATCATGGTAAATTCCTGCTTGGGCATCATACCAAAGTGACCTCCTCTTAAGCTTCATAATATCAGATATCTCAGTTCAGGGCAAGTATCCAGCCAGTTGCTGCATGTTGCCCACTGCAGTTTTTAATGCAGCCCTTATTACTATTCCACAATAAAGCAGGTCACAATTGTACCTTGAAAAAGCAAATAATTCCTACACCTCACCCCTTCTTCTATTAATATTTCCTACACCTCACCCCTTCTTCTATTAATATTTCCTACACCCCACCCCTTCTTCTATTAATATTTCCTACACCCTCCCCCTTCTTCTATTAATATTTCCTACACCACCCTTCTTCTATTAATATTTCCTACACCCTCCCCCTTCTTCTATTAATATTTCCTACACCCCACCCCTTCTTCTATTAATATTCCCTACACCCCACTTCTTCTTTTAATATTTCCTACACCCCCTTCTTCTATTAATATTTCTTAAACCCCACCCCTTCTTCTATTAATATTCCCTACACCCCACCTCTTCTATTAATATTTCATACACCCCCTTCTTCTATTAATATTTCTTACACCCCACCCCTTCTTCTATTAATATTCCCTACACCCCACCTCTTCTATTAATATTTCCTAAACCCCCTTCTTCTATTAAAATTTTCTACACCCCACCCCTTCCTCTATTAATATTCCCTACACCCCACCTCTTCTATTAATATTTCCTACACCCCCTTCTTCTATTAATATTTCTTACACCCCACCCCTTCTTCTATTAATATTTCTTAAACCCCACCCCTTCTTCTATTAATATTTCCTACACCTTCCCCTTCTATTAATATTTCCTCCACCTCCCCCCTTCTTCTATTAATATTTCCTACACCTCACCCCTTCTTCTATTAATATTTCCTACACCCTCTCCTTCTTCTATTAATATTTCCTACAACCCACCCCTTCTTCTATTAATATTTCCTCCACCTCCACCCCTTCTTCTATTAATATTTCCTACACCCTCCCCCTTATTCTATTAATATTCCCTACACCCTCCCCCTTCTTCTATTAATATTTCCTACACCCTCCCCCTTCTTCTATTAATATTTCCTACACCTTCCCCTTCTATTAATATTTCCTACACCTCCCCCCTTCTTCTATTAATATTTCCTACAGCTTCCCCTTCTATTAATATTTCCTACACCCCACCCCTTCTTCTATTAATATTTCCTACACCTTCCACCTTTATTAATATTTCCTACACCTCCCCCCTTCTTCTATTAATATTTCCTACACCCCACCCCTTATTCTATTAATATTTCCTACACCCTCCCCCTTCTTCTATTAATATTTCCTACACCTCCCCCTTCTATTAATATTTCCTACACCTTCCCCTTCTATTAATATTTCCTACACCTCCCCCTTCTTCTATTAATATTTGCTACACCTCCCCCCTTCTTCTATTAATATTTCCTACACCCTCCCCCTTCTTCTATTAATATTTACTACACCTTCCCCTTCTATTAATATTTCCTACACCTCTACTCCTTCTTCTATTAATATCTCCTACACCTGCCCTTTCTATTAATATTTCCTACACCTCCCCCCTTCTTCTATTAATATTTGCTACACCCCACCCCTTCTTCTATTCCCTTATTCACACGATTGATCCCCTCACCCCTTTGGAGTACCACTTTTCATCTGTTGGTCTATGGTGTGAAAAGTTATGAAAATTCACTAAAATTACAAGTTGTTATAATGTTTGTGCCCAAGCTATTAATACTCAAGCTGTATCGATCTACAGATAAAGAAAATGTTGTTAAAATACTTAAAGGGTCATTGTACACTAGATTTTTCATTGCATGAATGTTTTGTAGATGATCCATTTATATAGCCCATCTGGGAGTGTTTTTGTAACAATGTATAGTTTTGCTTATTTTTAAATAACATTGTGCTGATTTTCAGACTCCTAACCAAGCCCCAAAGTGTCAGATGTAGACCCAAGTCTACAGACTCTTGGTTGTGTAATGGGTCTTTTCCTATACAGGGGAGGGGGAATAGTCCCAATAATTACCAATAACATAACAATCTCTACTCTAAAAGTGGTGCAGATTCTTTACTTTATTTTTTTTACAATTATTTAACTGTTAAGTAAATTTACCGTACTAAGTTTAAAAAATTCTGTCAGTATGTAACATTTAGTAAATAAGAAATGTATATAGCATGTAAATATTTAAAGTAATGGAATGTATACAAAACGTTAAGCAATTGAATGTATTTATTTTCTAGGAAATGTGTGTGTGGTAAAGTAGCGATATAAGACATGACACCTGTGTGCTAAGTAAGTATTCTACATACTTCACAACTTACAATGCCTTGTTTTCTAGAAGTATAATCCATTGCAATCTTTTTCACAGCCAGATGAATTAGATTACAGTTTGGCTTTAGGTTAAAGGGATATATTATTATATATGCATAAGAATTAATTACTGAACTAAAAATTATCTTCAAAACTGTTTGTGTAAAGGGACATTTTTTCTTTCATGATTCAGTCAGAGCATGTGATTTTAAACAACTTTCCAATTCACTTTCTATTATCTCATGTGCTTTGTTCTCTTGGTATCCTTTGTTGAAAATGATACCTGGGTATGATAAGGAGCTGTCAATTGGTGGCTGAACATATATGACCTGTGTTATTGGCTCTCCCAGTGCATTTAGCTAGCTACCAGTAGTGCATTGTTGCTTTGTCGAAAAAGAATACCAAGAGAATGAAGCAAATTACATAAGTAAATTGTGAAATTGTTTAAAATTGTATTCTTATTTTAGGTTTCATGTCCCTTTAACGTTGTAATTATTATAATGCAGTCCAGGGACACAGTCCTTTAAAAGGCTCTTGAGTGTTGTTTATCTTTTTGCTGTGGCCAGTCATAAACAGATATAAATGACCTGCACACATCAAGCAACCACTGTGCCGTGTGCACTACAGTCTCCCTCAGGGACAGTAGAAAAATTGCAGATTTCAGAGTTAAATTACAGGAAAAGCAGGCAAAATAATCAAAATGTGTTGTAAAGTGTGTTCACTGTGAAAAATTAAAGATTTTACAGGGAATACATTTTTGAGTTTAATATCCTTTTAATCAAAATATTATCTTGGTCTTTGGTAAATGCTTCTCTTTCAAAATGTATTGAGAAAGCAGTTTTCCTTCAGTATAGTGGAAAGAGAAAAAAAGGAATAAGTTATACGTCTTCTTGGAATGTAATGCTGAAATAAATATCAGTATGTTGGATATCAAACAAAAGTATTTTACTGGAATGTTCCTATATTATTGTATTGTAGCATTTATATGTTATAGATAGAGATATTTCAGCATATGTTGATGTACTTTTTTGAGTTGGTTAAAATATCAGAATAACTAACGGTACCAAGAGATCTAACCAAACTTTTTAATCATGCCAAAGCTTGACAGTATTCACAATAGCGATACAGTATAATTACTATACTCAAGTGTCTTCCTGTATGGTAAGCCCCTTTTTTCTGTCAATTAAAGGGACATTAAAAACTAAGAGGCCTATCTATCAAGCCGTCAACTTTCAAGCATTGGACGGCACCAATACGCTCGCCTAACATCGCCTAACATCACGGCCACGGACCTGAATACGATCTCCATATTTATTAAAAAAGCCAGCAAAAAGCCACGCACCAAGTACAGGGCGATGAGCAGCGGACTATTTTTAACTAGCAGTCATTGATCTTGCTGTTATTAGGCTTTTTACCAACTTTAATTATACCCTGTCACTAAGCACCGCCACTATACTAAAATGTTTAACCCCTATCCCGTTGCTCCCAGACCCCACTGCAACTAAATAAAAGTATTAACCCCCATTCCGCCACTCCTGGACCCCACCGCAACTAAATAAAAGTATTAACCCCTATTCTGCTGCTCCCGGACCCCACCACAACTAAATAAATGTATTAACCCCTAAACCCCTGGCCTCCCACATCACTACCACTTACTAAAGCTATTAACCCCTAAACCGCAAGCCCCCCACATGGCCATAAACTAAATTAAGCTATTAACCCCTTAACCTAACAAACAGCTAACTTTACATTAAAATTACAACATCCCTATCTTATAATAAATTTAAACTTACCTGTAGAATTAAATTAAACTATATTAAACTATTAATTAACCTACCCTAACTATAAAACTGAAATTAAATTAAACTATATTAAACTATTAATTAACCTACCCTAACTATTATACTAAAATTAAATTAAACTATATTAAACTATTAATTAACCTACCCTATTATACTAAAATTACATTAAACTACCAATTAAATTAACTATATTACAAATTTAAAAACCAAACCCTATTCAAATTATTTAAATCTACAATTAAAAATTACTAAATTACAAAAAAATAAACGCTAAGTTACAAAAAATAAAAAACACTAAGTTACAAAAAATAAAAAACCACAGTATCAATAATAAAAAAGAATTACACCTAATCTAATAGCCCTATCAAAATAAAAAAGCTCAATAAACTACCAATGGTCCTTAAAAGGTCCTTTTTCGGGGCATTGCCCCAAAGAAATCAGCTCTTTTACCTGTAAAAAAAAAAAAATACAAACCCCCCCAACAGTAAAATTTACCACCCACACAACCAACCCCCCAACTAAAAAGCCTATCTAAAAAAACCTAAGCTCCCCATTGCCCTGAAAAGTGCATTTGTAAGTGCATTTGTATTTAGCTCTTTTACTGCCTAGACCCTACTCTAAAAATAATAAAACCCACCCAAAAACCACTTAAATAAACATAACACTAACCCCCCGACGATCCACTTACAGTTTTTGAAGTTCCGCTTGAAGGATCCATCCAGCCGGCAAGAAGTCTTCATTCGGATGGCCTCTTCTATCTTCATCCATCCGGCGAGGAGCGGGTCCACCCTGAAGACATCCGGCGCGGAGCGGGTCCATCCTGAAGACATCCGACGAGGAGCTCCTCTTCAATACGGCCTGCGCCGTAAATTGGATCTTGAATGCAAGTGACGTCATTCAAGATGGCGTCCCTTGCATTCCTATTGGCTGAAAGGTTCCAATCAGCCAAAAGGATTAGAGCCGCTAAAATCCTATTGGCTGTTCCAATCAGCCAATAGGATTTGAGCAGCTCTCATCCTATTGGCTGTTCCAATCAGCCAATAGGATTGAGAGCTCAATCCTACACATGTGCAGTTTTCAGATACCTTCAGTATACACTAGGTTCTATAACGGTAGCAAAGTATTTATTATTATTATTTTATTTATTATTATTATACTTTATTTATGAAGCACCAACATATTCCGCAGCACTGCCCATTGATACAATTAATTTAAATAAAACAAGGATATAAAACTTGTAAGAGACAGGACAAAATTTATAAACACATACAGGAGGAATTGAGGGCCCTATTCCCGTGGGAATTTACAATCTAGAAGGGTAGAAGGTTGAGAAACAGGAGGTGAGGACTGCAAGATTGAGAAAGATGTTAATGCAGAGTTAGATGAAGAAAATGCTAGGTAAGTGTAATTAATTTATTATTGAGTTGGGTGGTAGGCTTCCCTGAACAGAAAAGTCTTCAGGGAACATTTAATTAGTGCTTAGTGTCCCTTTAACATAATCACCAGAGTTGCTGACTCTCTGAGAAGGTGTTTGAATAATGGTGCATATGTGCGTATGCAACTTAAAAACAGTAATAGCTTTTTAGCTTCTATTTCACCCAGGTACATTTCAATTTTGAACTTTATATTTACTTTAAAAAATAGTACAACATAAAACTAAAACACTTTTATTCCCCTTTAATTATTCTCAATACATTTTTGGATTTTCAGTGAGCTCCTGTTGATGTGACACAAACGCACAAATCTCACTGTCACATAGCAGAGCATAATGTAGCGCTCTAACAGCATCTCTGTATAGCAACACAATGTTTAAAGGCATCTAGCATAAACTGTGAGAGTCTGTATGTTTAATACTATATTTCTAGTGCAGTGATGGCTAACCTACTGAAGCCAGATGTCTTGAAATTACATTTCGCATGATGCTCAACAAGATTGCAAAGTGCCTAAGCATGATGGGAAATGTAGTTTTAAAACATCCGGGGTGTCACAGTTAGTAATCACTGTTCTAGTGTAAATATAAAAAGCACTATTCTGCTACAGCATTTTATTTCTAAACAAATATCCTCCTATTCTGCCTCATACGCAGGGGATTAGCCTCATCTGGAGGGGTTAAACACATAGAAAAAGAAAACTGTATTTCCCAGCTTTAAAACATTGATGTTGCAACGTATCTATCTATATCCAGATAAAGGGACACTCAAGTCAAAATAAACTTTTATGATTCAGATAGAGCAGCAGTTTTAAGACACAACACTTTCCAATTTAATTCCATTATCAAATTTTGTACAGTCTTTTTATATTCACACTTTCTGGGGCACAAGAGCCCATTAAGCATGTGCACAAGCTCACATAAATAAAGCTGATAAATAAATTTGGCAGAAAAAAAAATCTACTGCTTATTTGAAATTCAGAGTAAGTGCTATTGCATTGTCTTTTTATTATGTACTTGTTAATTATGTAATTGCACTGCATTGAGTGGTCCTTTAAGAAAAGAAGAATTTCTTTGATATCCTGAACTGAAGAGACTCTTTGACTTAAAGGAATAATAAACACTTTTGTAATATAAAATGTTGATTATGTTTGAGTAATAAAATAATACGTTGCAATATACATTTATTATTTATTTTGATCAACTTTATTGTAATTTTAGTCTGAAAATGAAGAGATTGAGGATGAATTTTGGATCATTCCTCACTACAGATCTGTTTCAGTTAATCAATATCTCTTGTTTGTCTCGTTTGCACAGCCCTCTTCAGGTCAAGCCACAGCATCTCAATTGGGTTAACTTCAGGACTCTGATTGGCCATTGCAAAACATGAATTTCTTCTTTTTCAGTCAGTCATTAGGGATTTATTTGTATGTGTTGGGTCATTGTCGTATCGCATCACCCAACCTCTCTTTTTGAGGTCATGGACAACTGCCCCAACATTCTCCTGTAAAATGAATTTGTACACATTTGAATTCATTGTTCCCGACCCTCAATGATTGCAAGACATACAGGCCCTGTAGCAGCAAAGCAGCCCTAATCTATGAGGCTATCTCCACCATGTTTGGGGTGATGTTTTGGTACTGGTGTTTCTTCTTAAAGGGACAGTATACACTCATTTTCATATAACTGCATGTAATAGACACTACTATAAAGAATAAGATGCACAGATACTGATATAAAAATCCAGTATAAAACTGGGTAAAAACTTACTTAGAAGCTGTCAGTTTAGCTCTGTTGAAAAGGTAGCTGGAAAGCCCACTGCAAGTGGGAAATAAGACCCTCCACCCCTCCCCCTTCTTTTGCATATGAAAAGACCCTTTACACAAACAGTAGCAAGCTGGAGAAGGTAGCTGACGGTATTCTCATAAAACTTTGGGGCTTGGTTAGGAGTCTGAAAATCAGAGCAATGTTATTTAAAAATAAGCAAAACTATACATTTATTTAAAGAAAAAAACTTTATGGGCTATATATATATAGATCATCTACAAAACATTTATGCAAAGAAAAAAATGAGTGTATAATGTCCCTTTAAGTGAAGCAACTGACTCCAAATAGATTTTGGAGAAACAATTAAAATAGAAGTTTACCTACTTTTTCCATCCTGAATTGTGAATGATTACTCAATATCTTCAATAAAATGTGAAAACTGGAAATGTTTGTGTGTTATTAGTTTAATCAGATTGTGTTTGCCTTTAATTGTGATCACATTTTATCAATTATCAATGCAGTAATCCAAGTACTTCCATTCTTTCAACTATGAGACTGCAGAAAAATATTACAAGTTGTTTACTGTCCCTTTAAGCTTCTGGAAAGAACAAACCATCAAATGAACCATATTAATAGGCTAACATGTGGAAGATAAACACTGCAGCACTTCTGTATATTAGGTAGTAGTGTTTACTAACAATGCCCCCAGAGTTCTCCATCTAGCCATTCTGATTTTGTGTCTTCCATATAATTCTGCTATTTATGCTGATACATTTCCCTTTTTCACTTTCACTGTTTATCTTCTCAATTCTTTTTATAATCTAATTTCTTTAATTCAGTTTGCCTTCCTGTTTGTGCCTTTCCTTACTTCTGCTAACTTAGTAAAAAGCCAGTTCCCTGAAATATAAATGGTATCCTGTGATGGTGTAACTTCATTTTCATGAGCCCTAGTACTGTCCAACTGTCATTAATCTTCTTTGTCTTAACTTCACAGCCCCTGTATGAGTTTCCCCCTCACTGAACCTCACTGCATAGTGCCTGAAGCTGCAGGGAAATTCTCTGTATCTGGAGATGTTTCACCTTATTACTTCATATATATATATATATATATATATATATATATAGATAGATAGATAGATAGATAGATAGATAGATATAGATATATATATATATATATATATATATATATATATATATATATATATATATATATATATATATATATATATATATATATATATATATATACTGTGTGTGTATATATATATATATATATATCTATATTGTATGTGTATATATATATATAGATAGATAGATAGATAGATAGATAGATAGATAGATATAGATATATATATATATATATATATACTGTGTGTGTATATATATATATATATATCTATATTGTATGTGTATATATATATATATATATATATATATATATTGTGTGTATATATATATATATATAAATACATACACATATATTAACATTTTGTGCATACTTTTAAAAATCTGATGGTGAGAAGTTGTTTCTGTCCGCACCTTAACTAGTGTATATCCTTTTACGTTAGAAGCAGTTCTGTCACATTTATACAGTATTTGTGCACCTTCGCTGATTTGCATGATAAGCACGCACTGAGGTAATGTAATGCTTATAGTCCTTATCTGAAGATTGTTTTATGTTGCTACACACCCAAACCCTCTATAAGCAAAGATTCTTCTTTATATGCTCACTGCAGGGATAGCAATATTGGTCATTCACTATAATATATTTCTAAAACACAAGTCTGCTGAAAAGATTGAGCACATTGCACGTATAATTAGTGAGATGTTGTTTAAAAATACCAAAAGCTCAGTTACAGGGAGTAATGATTCCTGTTGATTGGTGTGTAGCCAGTGAAGGGGCTCGCAGAGAGGTGCAGCAGATACAGAGCATGGGGAGAGGTGGATTAGCCTAGCAGAGGCATTAAGGATGGATTCAAGAGGGAAGAGGTGGGAAAGAGGGAGGCCAGTTAGTAGGTTATTACAGTAGTCAAGTCGGGAAATTACTAGGGAGAGGATTAGTTGTTTAGTAGTTTTTTTTGGAGATATTGTGTAGTTGGTTGTGACAGTATGAAGAGATGTGGGGTATGAAGGACAGATTGGAGTCAAGTGTAACTTTTAGGCAGTGGACTTGGGGTGATGGGGAGATAGTGGTGTCACCAACAGTGATTGAAAAGTTAGAAACCGGGGTAGAATTAGAGGGCGGATTAGAAGGAGCTCAGTCTTGGACATGTTGATTTTTAGGTGGTGAGAGGCCATCCAAGAAGAAATGCTAGATAAGCAGACACTGATGTGAGAAAGGACAGAAGTAGAGAGTGCAGGGGAGGATAGGTAGATCTGAGTATCATCAGCATAGAGGTGATAGTTGAAGCCATAGTTACTGATAAGTTTACCCAGTGAGGAAATATAAATAGAGAAGAGTAGAGGACCCAGAACAGAGGCTTGAGGTATTCTAACAGACAGAAGCAATGGAGAGGAGGAGTCGCCAGCTAAGGAGACAGAAAAGGACCTATTAGAGAGATAAGAGTGGATCCAGGAGAGGGCATTGTCAGAAAGTCCAAGGGAGCTGAGAGTCAGTAAGAGAAGGGGATGGTCAACGGTGTCAAAGGCAGTAGACAGGTTAAGTAAGATAAGCATTGAGTAGTGGCTGTTGTTTTTAGCAGAAAGAAGATCGTTGGTGAGGGCAGTCTCAGATGAGTGTTGGGGACGGAAGCCAGATTGCAAGGGGTCAAGCAATGAGTTGGAGGACAAGAAGTGGTTTAGGCGTTCGAAAACTAGCTTTTCCAGGACTTTTGAAGCTAGCAGAAGCAGTGATATGGGGTGGTAGTTTGTAGGAGAATTGGGATCGGGGGGGGGGGGTTGAGGATGGGGTGACCTTTGCATGTTTGAAGGAAGATGGGAATGGACTGGTAGTAAGGCATATGTTGAATATGTGAGTAAGAGCTGGAGTGAGGGTAGTAGACAGAGAAGGTATTAGATCTGAAGGGATAGGGCCAAGTGGGCAGGTAGTGCGGTGTGAGGAAGACAACAGGGAACTCACTTTATTCTCAGTGGTTGGGGGGAAGGTGCTGAGAGTGGTGGAGGGGGTGGCTGGGGGCGGAGATAGAAGGTTGCAGTCTTGTGTTGGGATATTACTTTGGATGGCAAGTGTTTTGTTGAAAAAGTAGTCTGCCAGGTCTTGAGCACTAAAGGCAGATGAAGGGGGTGGTGCAGGTGGATAGAGTTAAAAATGGAGAAGAGACGTTTAGGGTTTGAGGAGTGAGTAGATATAAGAGAAGAGAAGTAGGTTTGCTTGGCTAAGTGAAGGGCAGAGGAGTAAGAATAAAGAATGAACTTATAGTGGAGAAAATCTGGTTCAGAGCGGGATTTCCTGCAGGCATATTCAGCAGCACGGGAGCATTTTTGCAGGTAGCGTGTTTGCTTAGAGTGTCAGGGATGGAGCAGACGACTACGAAATTAACAGATTAAACAATTTAAAAAGCACATGGGGAAGCATCTGTAACAGAAGTACCTGTCCTATTTTGCTAAATACTCCTAAATCCTGCTGCCCTAGGCAAAAGCCAAAATATATATTTGGGTTAATCCAATACCTGAATGCCTGAAACTTTCTTCTTATCCAATATAAGAAGCATAATAATAACTTTGTTTCATGACTAAGGTGTGATAAAGGACTTGTCTATAACAAATTTAGAATACAAAACTTAAGTGCAATTAAACATGGAATAGAAGCAATTGGGCAATATAAATACATTTGCAAAAATGCTTCTTGTAAGAGTTGTTATCGGGTTTATAGAACGTATTGTGTAAATGAACTGTAAAGCACACAGCCGTAGGCCATATGCTCACATACTCCTCCTGTCTGATACATGCAATAGTGACACTACATCATGTCACAACTGACACTAAGTATACTCTTAGGTGTGAAGTCATTATTCTTATATGATGCCCATCTGCATGTTCTCATGTGAGTGTTTAATCTGTGAGACAACTGACTGGTTGGGTTTAGACTGGCGGGGTGAGTTAAAAGGTGTCATTTTATACTTGAACCCAGGCAGCACAATGTCTTGAGATGGCCCAGCCTTTAAGGAAATATAGACAACATTTTAAGGGCCCTTAACATATGGTGCCACATAAATAAGATCACATGTATATTGAAAAATGCTTCCATGTACTACTGTGTATTGCATATTTGCTTTTATGTCCCTTAAAAGAGAACCGGAATACAAATATAGCAGATGGTGACTAGAAATCCAGGCTCCAACAAGCTTGCAATCCGAGGGAAACATAGTGACAGCCTGACAAGAGCTTATTCCCAAATGAAAAATGTCCTCGGAGCATTCAATTGTTTTGCGATGAAGAACTAGTGAAATGATGATGTCACAGCTCTTGTGATTTGCTGAAATGAGGGCTGGTTAAATAAAGCCGTAGCTTTCACAGTTGAGAGTTGAATAGATTCTTGGGATGGTAATTAGGTTAAACAGTTCGTGAGGTCTGAAAGCAGAGAGTGGTGCAGAATACAAATGAGTCTGTATTTAGAGGAAATCTCTATAACAGCCTATTAGAAAGATACCATAGAGAATTAATCTAACCCTGTGCTAACAATGCTTTGCTTCCCAGATCCATACGCAGTTGAAATGATTTTCACTCACACTGGTTATGAAGAATCTGCCTTTGTTTCTTTTCTGAAGATATAATAAGGCTAATTACAAAACATTTACATGAGGCAGAACCTACTGTAATATTTACAGTAAATGTATTTACATTTTTTGTAATGCAGGGAATGCTGACTGGCTGATCTGACCAACATGCGCACAACATGGATTTTGTATTTTACTGTACATTTAGAAGAGGGGATTTTCCAGTACTTGAGGTTTTTTTTAAACCACTGTAACAAAAGTGTGTAGAACATTTGATCATGGGATGATGAACATATTTCCAATGTTGGTCTCAACAAGAATATTGAGAACCCAGCCATACATTATTTAGGAGACAAGTATGTTTGCTTTCTACACTGAACTAGAGCTTCCCGTTTTCCTATAGACCAAATAAAATAATGCCCCAGGGAGCTTTTAGAATCTAGAGAGCTTTTGAACGAACCATGAACATGCCAGGAAGCGCCATAACTAAAGGGATCCAACATTTACCGTTCATTATTCAGATAGAGCATGCAATTCTAAACAACTTTCCAATTTACTTCTATTATCAAATCTCCTCCATTCTCTTGCTATATTTTGTTGAAAAGCAAGGATATAAGCTCAGGGGCTGACGTGTCTGGAGCACTATATGGCAGCAGTTTTGCAAGAATGCTATCCAATTGCAAGAACACTAGATAGCAGCACTATTTCCTGCCATTTAGTGCTCCAGACACCAACCTCAGTATCTCTTTAACACTAAATATCATGGGAACAAAGCAAATTTGATAATAGAAGTAAATTGGAAACTTTTTACAAATTGTATGCTCTGTCTGAATCACAAAATACATTTCTGGGTTTCATATCTTTTTAAGAATAACAACATCAATTTGTATTTGTAGTTTGTATAATTCTCCTGAGTGGGTGTAGAGCCCTAGGCATCTATTTATCAAGCCGTCAATTTACTTGCATTCAACGGCACCAATACGCTCACCTAAGATCGCCTAACATCGCTGCCGTGGACCTGAATACGTTCTCCAAAATTATCAAAAAAGCTGTCAAAAAGCCGACACCAAGTACGGGGCAATGAGCAGCGGACTGTTGTTAACTAACAGTCATCGATCTCGCTGCTCTTCGGCTTTTTCCCAGCTTTATTGGTACCCTGTTACTAAACACCCACACTATACTGTTTACCCCCTATACCGCCGCTCCCGGAGCCCACCGCAACTCTAATAAATGTATTAACCCCTAAACCGCCGCTCACGGACCCTGCCGCAACCAAATAAAGTGTTCAACCCCTAAAACGCCGCTCCCGGAGCCCACCGCCACCTACATTATACTTATAAACCCCTAATCTGCTGCCCCCTACACTGCCACCACCTACATTATACTTATTAACCCCTAATCTGCTGCCACCTACATTATATTTATTAACCCCTAATATGCCCCCCATACACTGCCGCCACCTACATTATATTTATTAACCCCTAATCTGCCCCCTACACCGCCGCCACCTACATTATACTTATTAAACCCCTAATCTGCAGCCCCGACACCGCCGCCACCTACATTATATTTATTAACCCCTAATCTGCCCCCCTACCGCCGCCACCTACATTATACTTATTAAACCCCTAATCTGCAGCCCCTACACCGCCGTCACCTACATTATATTTATTAACCCCTAATCTGCTCCCCCTACACCGCCACCACCTACATTATACTTATTAAACCCCTAATCTGCAGCCCCGACACCGCCGCCACCTTCATAAAGTTATTAACCCCTAATCTGCCCCCCTACACCGCCGCCACCTACATTATACTTATTAACCCCTAATATGCCACCCCCTACACCTCCGCCACTATATTAAATTTATTAACCCCTAAACCTAAGTCTAACCCTAACCCTAACACCCACTAACTTAAATATAATTTAAATAAATCTAAATAAATATTCCTATCATTAAATAAATTATTCCTATTTAAAACTAAATAATTAGCCAATAGGATTGAACTTCAATCCTATTGGCTGATTGCATCAGCCAATAAGATTTTTTCTACCTTTAATTCCGATTGGCTGATAGAATTCTATCAGCCAATCGGAATTGAAGGGACGCCATCTTGGATGACGTCACTTAAAGGTACCTTCATTCAACAAGAAGACGTCGTCAGAAGAGGATGCTCCGCATTGGATGTCTTGAAGATGGACCCGCTCCGCGCCGGATGGATGAAGATAGAAGATGCCATCTGGATAAAGACTTCTGCCCATCTGGAGGACCACTTCTGCTGGATTCGTTGAGGACTTTGGCCCGGTTGGGTGAAGACGTCTCACGGTAAGGTGATCTTAAAGGGGTTAGTGTTAGTTTTTTTTAAGGGGGTATTGGGTGGGTTTTAGAGTAGGGTTGGTTGTGTGGGTGGTGGGTTTTAATGTTGGGTGGGGTTTGTAATTTTTTTTTACAGGTAAAAGAGCTGATTACTTTGGGCAATGCCCCGCAAAAGGCCCATTTAAGGGCTATTTGTAATTTAGTGTAGGGTAGGGCTTTTTTTTATTTTGGGGGGGCTTTTTTATTTTGTTAGGGGGATTAAATTAGGTGTAATTAGTTTAAAAATCTTTTCATTTGTTTATTATTTTCTGTAATTTAGTGGGGGGGGGTTTGTGCTTGTACGTACTGTATTTAATTGTATTTAATTGTATTTAGTTTAGGGAATTTATTTAATTATAGTGTAGTGTAAGGTGTAATTGTAACTTAGGTTAGGTTTTATTTTACAGGTATATTTGTATGTATTTTAACTAGGAAGTTATTAAATAGTTAATAACTATTTAATAACTATTGTACCTAGTTAAAATAAATACAAACTTGCCTGTAAAATAAAAATAAACCCTAATCTAGCTACAATGTAACTATTAGTTAGAATGTAGCTAGCTTAGGGTTTATTTTATAGGTAAGTATTTAGTTTTAAATAGGAATAATTTATTTAATGATAGGAATATTTATTTAGATTTATTTAAATTATATTTAAGTTAGTGGGTGTTAGGGTTAGGGTTAGACTTAGGTTTAGGGGTTAATACATTTAATATAGTGGCGGCGGTGTAGGGGGTGGCAGATTATGTATAATGTAGGTGGCGGCGGTGTAGGGGGCGGCAGATTAGGGGTGTTTAGACTAGGGGTACATGTTAGGGTGTTAGGTGTAAACGTTCCCATAGGAATCAATGGGATATCGGGCAGCAGCGAACATAAGCTTTCGCTGCTTTCAGACTCCCATTGATTTCTATGGCATCCGCCCCCTCCAGGGCGGCGGATTGAAAACCAGGTACGCTGGGCTGGAATAGTGGCGAGCGTACCTGGTAGAAAATTGATAACGAGCAAAAGTAGTCAGATTGTGCTGAATTTGCATCCGGAACATTTGTAATGACGTAAGCATCGATCTGTGTCGGACTGAGTCCGGCGAATCGTATGTTACGTCACAAAATTCTACTTTTGCCGGTCTGTAGGGTTTGATAACTAAGGGGAATCAGGCTCGCCACAAATACGCTGCGGAATTCCAGCGTATTTGCAGTTGACAGCATGATAAATAGATGCCATAAAATCAAGTGTGTTGAGGAAATGTTTACATTACCTATTGATATTATTATTAATCGGTATAAAATCAATTGTATAATTTTGTTCTGTAGATATTGTACTTTCAGATTTGCTATTTTGTAAGTTTCTTAAAGTCTATTTCTTGGGGAAAATATATATTTTGCTAAAAAATGTTGCGGAAAGATAGCTTATCCTGATTGGTGCCTAGGTATTATTGTGCACTTTGACCTGCTAGTTGTTTTTAAAATATCACTCTGTTGTTGGCCTGTAGTCAATTAATAACCAATACAGTACTAGTTCATAGTAGCATGCATTTGAAGGGCAGTGGTAAGTGTCTAAGGCAGCAGTGCCAAAGGCACTTTCATACAAGACCAGGAAGCCATTTTCACAGAGCTATTAGTTTTAAACTTTAAAAAAATCTTCTTTAAAAAGCTACCAAATATGGGCTATATAACTAGTGGAGCACAAAATGTGGGTTTCGCGAGTGTGATATTTGCGATCCTCTCAGTAATAACGGCGCATGCAAATGTGCATTGGTATTACAAGTTCCTCACAACCTCATGTTCACATTGCCTGGAAGCTTTGCACTCACAAGAGCACGCTTCCATAGGCTCCAACGGGAGCCTCGTTCAAGAACCTAGTGCAGCGCAGTGGTTAAGTTGTGCAGCATTGGCCAGCATATTTAAAATATATATGAATATATATATATATATATATATATTTATGTGTTTTCAAGTGTATATACACATATACATATACAGTACATATATATTTAAAGTTTAAAGGGCCATAATACCCAAATGTTGAAACACTTGAAAGTGATGCAGCATTGCTGTAAAAAGCTGACTAGAAAATATCACCTGAACATCTCTATGTAAAAAAGAAAGATATTTTACCTCAAAAGTTTCTCAGTAGCCACATCCCATTGTAAAGGACTTCTTAGCAACAAATAAGTTTGTCTGTCCCGGGACAGCAGAAGGAGCGAGCTTACGTGCACTCATTTTATTTTTCTATTCAGTTTAAGGAAGTTTACAATGAAATCTCATGAGAGTTAAGTGAAATCTCATGAGATCAGAGTAAAAGAGTTCATGACCTCAGCACTGTTGATGCTGATTGGCTGCTGTTCATTTCTTCATTTTTTTTTTTTTTTTACCTGCAGCTGGGCAGTAACTGAGTATAACTTTTTACACAGAACTTACTCTGCTGAGCTGAGGAAATTGTGAAGTAAAATATCTTCCTTTTTTACATAGAGATGCTCAGGTGATATTTTCCTGTCAGCTTTTTACAGTTATACTGCATCAGTTTCAAGTGATTTAGCATATGAGTATTATGTCCCTTTAAACACAGTTCCCATAGACCACAATGCAAAGGCACTTTTTTTTTTCTAACACTCCACATTCCCTCACTAATAACTGTTTTTTTATGCTCATATTTTTTATTTAAATTAATTAACTGTCCACTTTATTTGGGGGGCAATTGGGAGAAATTTTTTTTAATTAACCAGAGGTCTGACCTCTGGTTAATTTTTCTAAGCGCAAAGTGCTACCGTGATCTAGCAGCAGCTTTAACCAGCCACTTGTAATGGCTGCTTATTTAAGGTGCACCCGTAAACAGGAATATTTGACACTTTACAGAGCACATTAAATTAGCGCTACACTTGTAATCTATTCCTATATGTTTTCTAGACATTATAACACTTCTACTGCGTGTAAAAAATACACAATTTAAACATACTCTTAAATTGAATAAATAAAATAAAGGCAAATGATGTTCCTTTAAAGTGACATACTAAAGCAGAAATAAAATGCTCTACTTGTTTACATTATGTAATTTTTGCACACATGACACTTTTGTACTCTGTATTTAACTACCACAAAGGGGTTAAAAACACAGCTTATTGTGCTTATCCTAATACACATATAGCCACCAATCACTGGCTGTGTGGGTTGAGAGGCTGCAGTTTTTTTAACTCTTTTTGCAGAGGTTAAAAACATAATGAAAAAGGGCCACTCAAGGTACATGCTCCAACACAATAGAAGGATTAATGTTTGCAATATAATGTAAGGCCTAAAACAATAAAAAGCATTGTGTTTATATTATAATTTAATGTTATATAATACTCTTGTTAATATTATATTATTTTTGTTATTTCCTGCACTTTTCATTGATGGGTTTATTATAAGCTTTGTCTCAGAACCAGCATGGGGGAATTAAATTCAGCGTCTGCCCTTAGGCAGAGCAACAAACAAACTAATCGGAAACCATCAATTTATTATTGAAAAAAGAGCCCTTTTAAATATTATGTTTAATTATTTTAACTCCTTTGTTACCAAATGGTTTAATCTACCAAAAATCTGCAGGATTTTTATAACTTGACAGCCCACAAACAAAACATAAAAAAGGCTATATTACAAGTGGAGCTCTATCAATATTGCAAGACCGAGCTAAGATTATTGCGCAATCCATGGTCAAACTGAATAACTAGAGAGTGTTTAGTGCAACAGAAATCCCTTTACTCTATACTTTGAATGTATATCGTGGCCTCCCTAAACATTGCTAATATTACAATTTAAAAGTTCATTTCGCTGCCCGCTGCATCATGTAACAGTCATCATCCAATTACAGACTTATATATGTATACACTGTGAACGATTGCACATGCTCATTAGGAGCTGGTGTGCACAATTTGATAATGGAAGTAAATTGTAATGATGTGTAAAAATGCATGCTCTATTTAAATCATATACATTTAAAGGGATAGTCTAGTCAAAATTAAACTTTCATTATTCAGATAGACCATGCAATTTGAAGTAACTTTCTAATTTACTCCTATTATCAATTTTAAACCTAAACCAAAAATGGTCTGGCTCCTAATCTTACATTCAAATAACGATAGCAAGAGAACAAAGCAAAATTGATAATAGGAGTAAATTAGAAAGTTGCTTAAAATTGCATGCTCTATCTGAATCATGAAAGTTTAATTTTGGCTAGACTATCCCTATTTTAACTTAAAGGGACAGTCTACACCAGAATTTTTATTGTTTTAAAAGATAGATAATCCCTTTATTACCCATTTCCCAGTTTTTCATAACCAACACAGTTATAATAATATACTTTTAACCTCTGTGATTATCCTGTATCTAAGCCTCTGCAAACTGCCCCTTTTTCAGTTCTTTTGACAGATTTGCAGTCTAGCCAATCAGTGCCTGCTCCCAGACAACTTCTCGTGCACAAGCACAGTGTTATCTATATGAAATACGTGAACTAACACCCTCTAGTGGTGAAAAACTGTTAAAATGCAATCTGAAAGAGGTGGGCTTCAAGGTCTAAGAATTTAGCATATGAACCTCCTAGGTTAAGCTTTCAACTAAGAATACCAAGAGAACAAAGCAAAATTGGTGATAAAAGTAAATTGGAAAATTGTTTAAAATTACATGCTCTATCTGAATCATGAAAGTTTATTTTGGCCTAGACTCACAGAGCCACCTGCTCACCACCAAGTTTCTAAATTGAAAATATTCTGGGTTGTGCATTGCTATTTGCAAATGAAAGGTTGTGCTTTGTTTTCTTGCTGTCCTTTGATAAAAAAAAAGGATACCTAGATAGGGTTGAGGCGAAGTGATGTAGTACTGGCAGCTTGCTGCTGATTGGTCTTTGCACATATATTCTTCTTTCTATTGGCTCATCTGATGTGTTCAGCTAGCTCCCCATAGTGCATTGCTGCTGCTTCAACAGCAAATATCACAAGAAGCAAATTTGATATTAGAAGTATGGGAAACTTGTAAAAAATGGTATGCTCTATTTGAAACATGAAAGAAAAAGGTGGGGTTTCATGACCCTTTAAAATTTCACTTTGCGACTTGTGGAACTGCTGCATTAGAAGTTGATAGAAACAATAATCAGTTCAGCACTACAATAAACCAGACAACTACCAGTTGTAAAATGTGTCACTGTTTTCTCTTTTAATCTCCATCAAAAGCAAAAGTAATTTACTTCATATTGAAATGGTAACTACTGTCATTTCAGTCAGACAAATGTCAATATAAGATTGAATGTTTACTACAAAACCTTCTAATCCTGAGCAGATACTATAGTCAAGGGTTATACCACTAAAGTGTCAGCAGGGTTTTTATTTAATTACACTACATGCTTTTCAGTAAACAGCACTGTCATAAGGTACATATGTTTATGCCATTGACACAAATTAGACAGGTTGTAGTGAGTGGTAGCTTTTAAAGAGCCAGTGAATAGTGAAAGATCAAAGGGTTCAGTTGCCTAACTATCGGCTAGATTTAGAGTTTTGTCGGTAACGACACGCGTAGCTAACGCATGCTTTTTTCCCCCCGCACCTTTTAAATACCGCTGGTATTTAGAGTTCACAGAATGGCTGCGTTTTCAGTGCGTTAGGCTCCAAAAAAGGAGCGTAGAGCATAATTTACCGCCACTGCAACTCTCGATACCAGCGGTGCTTACAGACGCGGCCAGCTTCAAAAACGTGCTCGTGCACGATTCCCCCATAGGAAACAATGGGACAGTTTGAGCTGAAAAAAAACCTAACACCTGCAAAAAAGCAGCGTTCAGCTCTTAACGCAGCCCGATTGTTTCCTATGGGGAAACAGTTTCTAAGTCTGCACCTAACACCCTAACATGTACCCCGAGTCTAAACACCCCTAACCTTACACTTATTAACCCCTAATCTGCCGCCCCCGCTATCGCTGTCCCCTGCATATTATTATTAACCCCTAATCTGCCGCTCCGTACACCGCCGCAACCTACATTATAGTTATGTACCCCTAATCTGCTGCCCCTAACACCGCCGACCCCTATATTATATTTATTAACCCCTAATCTGCCCCCCACAACGTCGCTGCCAGCTACATACAATTATTAATCTGCCGACCGGACCTCACCGCTACTATAATAAAGTTATTAACCCCTAATCCGCCTCACTCCCGCCTCAATAACCCTATAAGAAATAGTATTAACCCCTAATCTGCCCTCCCTAACATTGCCGACACCTAACTTCAAGTATTAACCCCTAATCTGCCGACCGGAACTCGCCGCTACTCTAATAAATGTATTAACCCCTAAAGCTAAGTCTAACCATAACCCTAACACCCCCCTAAGTTAAATATAATTTAAATCTAACGAAATAAATTAACTCTTATTAAATAAATTATTCCTATTCAAAGCTAAATACTTACCTGTAAAATAAACCCTAATATAGCTACAATATAAATAATAATTATATTGTAGCTATTAAAGGATTAATATTTATTTTACAGGCAACTTTGTATTTATTTTAACCAGGTACAATAGCTATTAAATAGTTAAGAACTATTTAATAGCTACCTAGTTAAAATAATTACAAAATTACCTGTAAAATAAATCCTAACCTAAGTTACAATTAAACCTAACACTACACTATCAATAAATTAATTAAATACAATACCTACAAATAAATACAATTAAATAAACTAACTAAAGTACAAAAAATAAAAAAGAACTAAGTTACAAAAAATAAAAAAATATTTACAAACATTAGAAAAATATTACAACAATTTTAAACTAATTACACCTACTCTAAGCCCCCTAATAAAATAACAAAGCCCCCCCAAAATAAAAAAATGCCCTACCCTATTCTAAAATTAAAATAGAAAAGCTCTTTTACCTTACCAGCCCTTAAAAGGGCCATTTGCGGGGCATGCCCCAAAGAATTCAGCTCTTTTGCCTGAAAAAAAAACATACAATACCCCCCCCAACATTACAACCCACCACCCACATACCCCTAATCTAACTCAAACCCCCTTAAATAAACCTAACACTAAGCCCCTGAAGATCTTCCTACCTTATCTTCACCACACCGGGTATCACACCGATCCGTCCTGGCTCCGATGTCTTGATCCAAGCCCAAGCGGGGGCTGAAGACATTCATCCTCCAGCTGAAGTCTTGATCCAAGCGGGCAGAAGAGGACATCCGGACCGGCAAACATCTTCATCCAAGCGGCATCCGATGACGAGCGGCTGATCTTCAAGACCTCCAGCGCGGATCTATCCTCTTCTTCCGACGACTAGATGACGAATGAAGGTTCCTTTAAGGGACGTCATCCAAGATGGCGTCCCTCGAATTCCGATTGGCTGATAGGATTCTATCAGCCAATCGGAATTAAGGTAGGAAAATTCTGATTGGCTGATGGAATCAGCCAATCAGATTCAAGCTCAATCCGATTGGCTGATTGGATCAGCCAATCAGATTGAGCTCATATTCTATTGGCTGATCGGAACAGCCAATAGAATGCAAGCTCAATCTGATTGGCTGATCCAATCAGCCAATCGGATTGAACTTGAATCTGATTGGCTGATTCTAAATCTAGCCGTATGGGTTTTATTAAAGATCTGTAACTCGACTATGAAACATACTGAGCCAGTCTTCAATTATTTTAAAATGCTTGAGAAAAAAAAGGCACTACTTAAATGAATATGGAGAGAACTGCATTGTTATTGTATCAATTGCAGAATTGCATGGAAAAGTTTAATGTAATTTACCAAAAATAAATGGTCATTATGTGTTAAACAATTTACTTGAAACTGTCTCATTTATTATTGTTTTTTTTTTAACAAAGCCAGGGGCAAAAACCCAATCAGAGGCTACACAGCTATAGACAGTAAAATTATGGAAAATGCCCTCCTGACAGAATGAAGGGATCTGCACGTGCACAATAGTACTTCAGTCTTCTCTCTAGCTGAGGATGGCACTTGATGGCTTGGATGATACAGCCTCTGATTGGCTGTCAATTATCTGCAATTGTTTTTTTTTTTTTTTTTTTAAAGAATCAGGTTCTGTCAGGTACCTGCAATCTAAGGTCACTCACTTTTTTGTTACATTAATAATTGGAAGTCCATAAATCCATTGTTTCCTAATGTATTGCCCCCCTGTCCTATTAATGTGTTGCAGTTGTAGTTTGTAGATAGGACAAGCACATCGGTAAGTGTTATCTCTGTAATGATCTGGCAACAGGCAACTAGTGCTTGTACTATAGACATACAATAATTATAGTAATCTATTCCAATAGAAGAGCAGTGTTATGGCTTTCCACTGGTTGAGGCAATTCTAGAACACCCAGTTATATGATTTTTAAGTGCCTTTACAATGCATAAACTCCACTAATAATCTGAGAGCAACAGATAGCTTAACATTTTGAGCAATCTCATATATTAGTAAAACACAACTCTTTATTGACTGCTTCACATTTTTGAACTATGAAACTTTAACAACTTAAATATGAATATGAATTTTCATTTATAGGGGTTTTTTTATGTAAAACTCCAACGTTTTACTTTGGTCTTTTTTTCTTTTTTTTTTTTTTGGCATTTTATCCTACAGCATTCCTGATTGACAGAATACAAAGAGAGAGACAACTTCCCATGCACTGTGATCTGGGCTGTGAGAATAAATTAAAGGCTTCTAATGATGGTTTGGGCTAAGGAGTATATAGATCATTAGATAACCTACATATTTTTAAACAGGGACTTTAAAGATCAGGACCGTGTGACTTATATAAACATCCAGTTGGTGGCTAAATTAAAAACAAAACTTATTCTGCAAAAATACTCTGTTTGAATAATATACACTAGTGCAATGTATTTGCAGTGTTTCCATAGGGCAACAATTTATTTTAGTAAAAACTAGCTGAAAATTTAAATGTAATTGTCTGTCCAGTCAAATGTACTTTTAAAGGGACACTCAATCAAAATTAAACTTTCATTATTCAGATAGAGCATGCTATTTTAAACAACTTCACAATTTACTTCCATTAACAAAATGTGCACAGTCTTTTTATATTTAAACTTTTTAAGTCACCAGCTCCTACTGAGCATGTGCAAGAATAAGTGTGTATGCATTTATGAATGGCTGATGGCTGTCAGATGGTACGTGTATGCATTTGTGATTGGATGATGGCTGTCACATGGTACAGGGGGAGTGGAAAAAGACATAACTTTTAAAATTTTCAGAAAAAAATCTACTACTCATTTGAAGTACAGACTAAGTGCTATTGCATTGTCTTGTTATCTTGCATTTGTTGATTATGCAAATCTACTGTGTTGACTGGTCCTTTAATTTTGAGTTTACTGTCCCATTAAGTAGAAAGTGTGTGCTCCATCCACTTCCACTCTGAACCCATCACTGCTTACTATAAGTAGTGCTTGTTTACAATTTGCTGTACCACTAAACTTGAACAAATATAAAAAAGTACTAGGGAGTGGGGTGGAGGGCTGGTAGGGTAAGTACATTTAAATGGGGGCAATGGTTCACTAAAATTAATTGTTATCTTATGGAAAACATTTGAAACACAATACAATAGTCTATATTATACAGTCTATATTATACTAACAGGGACTTTGTACAGGATGACATTTGTTTCCATTTAAGTGTTTAATCATAAAATAAAGCAAATTCCCATGAAACTGTTAATTGGACAAATTACACAGCAATCATCAATAGCTAATCAATTAGCCTATATGTTTTATGTCTCATTGACAATGTTTATATTGCTTTCATATATGTGCATGAATCTCATATGAAAAACATTAAAAGCCTGTTGATATAGTTTCTGTGGGTTTAGCCAAAGCTACAATAGCACTTGCATGCAAAAGGAAGCCAAAAAACACCCATACAATTTATTACACACAGGTAATACAAAGTATAATAATTTTATGTTAAACACATGAACTATTATGACTATTATGATAATAACACATGCACTGATAAAAGCTTGGGAACATCCTTTCAGATACCCTATTGGGAGGTTGATTTCTGTTGCTGCTACTTGTTCAGCTTTTTCTATATTACTGCAGTATTTACATTTTTTAGTATATGTGGTTGAGGTATTTTTCCACAAGTAAAGACAGTCATTAAAGGGACCTGAAACCAGAATTTGTATTTCATGATTCAGATAGACTATGCATTTTTAAACACATTTCTAATATACTTCTTTTATCAAATTTTCTTTATTCTTTTGGTATCTTATGTTAAAAAAAAGTCTGGAGCACTATATAGTGGCAGCTTTCCAAGAATGTGATCCATTTGCAAGAACACTAGATGGAAGCACTATTTCCTGCCACATAGTACGCCAGACACCTACATAGGTATCTCTTCAACAAAGAATACCATAGGAATAAAGCAAATTTGATAACAGAAGTAAATTGGAAACTTTTTTTTTTAATTTTATGAATTGTCTGAATCACCAACGTTGTTTAGGTTTCATATCCCTTTAAAAATCAGACATACACTTTACCCAAAGGTTTGTATGCTGTTGTACAGGCCATTTTCATTACAAATACAGTATATGTCGTTATAGTGTGTAAAATCTTTATTATAATAATTATCAGAAAAAAATATATATTTTTTAACATTTACCTATCCCTGAGGGGGGGAGAAAAAAAATGATATATATATATATATATTTCCATACATTTCTTAGCAACAACCCCTATGACATATTCATTCCTTTTAAACTAACTGTAAATGTTTCCCATTGTTACAAACATTTGTTCTGCAAAACAATGTTACAATTCCCTGTTCCTAAAGCGCAAATCTGTGATAATCAATATTCATATGTTACAATTTGCTATTTTGAAGGTTTTTCCTTAAATGAAATGTTACAATTAAAATAGTAAAACATAACATTTGTTTTATAGAAACATTTTATGGTAGAAATGAATTCAATGGGAAAATGTGTTCAATGTCATTTCCATGACATTGTGCCAGTCACTAGCTATAAACATCTCGTGCTCTAAAGACAACTATATTATTTTGTATATATTCCATTTAATGAAAATGCCTTGTTGCTGAAAAATGTATGTTGAGGGACCTAGTGGCCAATGCGTTTCTAAGCTGTCCCTGATGGGTAATTATATGCCTAATTTATCAAGGTGGAAGAAATCAAAGAAATCCATTTTCTAACTAATTAAAGATGGTCACGTGATTTTAGTAATGGTACTGCAAGGCAAATGTGTTCTATAAATAGACACAGCAAATGGTGGCAAGCTAATAAAATTAGTGCCAAGCAACTGATGTAGAGCAAAATAATTTATCTAGAAGTAAAATGTCACAGGTTAAAGACTAGCAGGCCCATTTATCAAAGGTCTTGCGGACCTGATCCGACACTGCGGATCAGGTCCGCAAGACCTCGCTAAATGCGGAGAGCAATACGCTCTCCGCATTTAACATTGCACCAGCAGCTCACAAGAGCTGCTGGTGCAACGCCGCCCCCTGCTGACTCGCGGCCAATCGGCCGCCAGCAGGGAGCTGTCAATCAACCCGATCGTATTCGATCGGGTTGATGTCTGGCGATTCCTGTCCGCCTGTTCAGAGCAGGCGGACAGGGTTATGGAGCAGCGGTCTTTTGACCGCTGCTTCATAAGTTGTGTTTCTGGCGAGTCTGAAGACTCGCCAGAAACACGGCCCTTCAAGCTCCATACGGAGCTTGATAAATGGGCCTGATGAATCACATCCAATTACTTACATTTTATATATATATATATATATATATATATATATATATATATATACACACATTTGTTGATGCAAATGTACTGTACAAATCTCATAATGCCAATATAATTGTGGTTTTAAAGGGTGTTTTCTTAATTTAATTAAGAAATCATTAAATCATTATATATATATATATTTATACATGTGTGGGCCAGATTACCAGTGGCGCGCTATTTAGTGCTTCTGTGCGTGCTCAAACACGACCAGAAGTAAACTTTTAATACGCACGGTTTAGCGCACATATTACAAGTTGAATGCAAAATGTTTGCACGTGAGCAAAAGCCGATGCGCGCTAACTTGTCGACTTGGAAAATCGCGATAGTGTTAACTTCTTCTCCCCATAGACTTCAATGGACAGCACAAACTGGGGGGGAAATCGAAAACATCGCTCGCGAGCTAACCGGACTGGAGATGAAACTACATCGCTAACAAAAAAAAAGGTAGTTATGAATATTTTACATTCCAGTGTTCTTCACATAGGATGAAATGTTCTATTTATTTTTAAATATATATTTCTATATATAGCTGATGTATTTTTTGTAAAATATATATTTATACCTATACATATATACAGTGTATATATATATATATATATATATATATATATATATATATATATATATATATATATAAAAATATATACACACACAGTAAAACACATTATTAAATATTAAAATGTATATTTTATTATTAAAATGTATTATTATTATTATCAAAATGAAAAAAATATTTTTTCTTGTTATGAGTGGAAAGTGCTCCAAAATATACATACATATGTATGTATATACATGTGTAGATATGTGTTTATAGATGTATGTATATACATGTGTAGATATGTGTTTATCTATGTATGTATATACATGTGTTGATATGTGTTTATAGATGTATGTATATAAATATAACACAAAAATGTATATGTATGTATATGTATGCATAAACTATTTTTTTTATTCTTTTATCTTGTCATATACCATTTACCTTTTAACCCTTAAAAATTTTTAAATATGTATGTGAATAATTTTTTATTAGATAGTGTATATGAGTGTAACTGTTATTTGTAATGTAATGTAGTGTTTAATGCAACTTGAATAGAATAATCATTGGACACTATTGGATATTAATAACTTTTTTTGGATACTTATATAGTTCTGGACATATTGGGACACTAATAATCATTAGATCTCTCTATTCTTAAGGGCTAAGATTATCTATGTTAGGGACACTTTGCATCAGCCCTTACAATTGATTTTAATTTTTAGACACATTTCACGTTTTAGAAGTCTGTTTTTAGAAGTTTGATTTTACTATATATTGCATATATACAGTATATATATATATATATATATATATATATATATATATATATATATATATATATAGTTCTTATGTGCATGGATCCATGTTTTTTTATATTGTTTGAAGTATTTTGTTTTAAGTGAACTGTTGTAATAAACATTTAGTTCAAGCATTTAGTTTCCATATAATACACAAATTTTCTTTTAGTATCTTAGCCTCCATCTGGTTAGGTGCTCTGTACATCATTATCCATTTACCTATTTCACTAGTAGCTAGGGGCCATTTGTCAAGAGCTAGGTTCCATTCCCCCGGCGCTAGGTTTTCCTATTCACAACTTGAATATTTGCCCAAACCCTGTATACAAAGTCTTCAGTCAATCTAACCCGACCAGTGCAAATTTAGGGGTCGATTTATCAAGGACCAAATGGCCCCTGATCACCCTGTTTCCACGCGAGCCTTCAGGCTCGCCGGAAACAAAAGTTAAGAAGCAGCGGTCTTAAGACCTCTGAGGCTGCGGACATCAATCTGCCTGATCCTATATGATCAGGTTGATTGACACCCCCTGCTAGCAGCCGATTGGCCCAGAACTGCTTGTTGAATGTTAAATGCCGACAGCGTATGGTTTTAAATCAAAACTTCTTCTATCTATCATCTATCTATCTATCTATCTATCTATCTATCTATCTACCTATTTCATCTATCAATCAACCAATCATTTATCTACCTACCTATTTATCTTTCTATCTATGGACACGTTTAAAATAAAGACTTAGATATGCAAATTCTCATTTTTTTTGCTTCAAAAATACTGCTGTGTTAAAACAGTATTTTTGAAGCAAAAATCTGTGAATTTGCATATCTAATTGGCATAACGTACCCAGAATTCTCTTGTGCATTGGTAACATTGTATATGAGGTATTTCTGGGGAAAAGCAAACAGGATTCTTGCCTAGATGTGCTAATTTCCTTTGCAAATATTTACATTGATATATATATACCATCAGTAGTACCTTTTTTTGTTTTAATTTATTATGAATAGGAAAAACATTTACAGATATTAACATACGAAAGGGAAATTTGTAAGTACATTCCCTGCAATAAATGTAAATATAGATGCTTTCAATATACTTGTGTACAAACATTTTCAACCATTTATTAAAAAAATATATATATTTTTCTGACATTACAAACATGTTTGTTTGTTTGTTTTCTTATAGAAAATTAATCTCATAAAGAATATACAACATGAACAACCAACCAATTTACAGAATTGTGGCCTGTACTGGTGGCTAATGATTATTATTATATTAGACAAAAACTATTGTCATTGTTTGCTGCTTGTCGATAACACACAAATGAAAAAAAAGCTGATATCCAAGAGTGAAAGAGTGAAGCCTAAGCTGGTTGCTGTTATGTATATGTAAAAAAAATATAATTATAAGTCCATCCAGCCAATAGTCATTTTTCTCAACCTGATCTACTTACTACACAAGATGTGGAATATTCTCTGGGACTATGGTGCAGCTGATGTGACCTGGCTCAAGTATAAACCTCATGAATTTGTACCTTGTAATAAATATAACAGCAGTAATCACAGTATTTTACCATATTCCTGATTTTCTGATTTCAATCCCACGTTTTCTCTATCTATCTCCTTTGTTCTTGACAGGGCAAAGAACAGATACAAACTGTGCAGTGTTGCAATTTGCAATAGTATGGCCGGTGATATTTTTGAGATTAGGGATGGTACAACTACAGGTGTGACAGGGGGGTACTGCAGGAATGACTGTGGATACAGTGACCAACTTTGTATGAAACATCTAAAATAAACATCTGAAAATGTATAAAGCAGGTCTAATGTCTGCAAATTAAAGGAATAGTGTACTGTAAAATTGTTTACCCTTTACCTTGCTCCCAAAGATCCATTGGAGTGCATTACATTCTTTACAATTAGCTTCTTTACCTTTTTTTGCTATATGAAATAGCTACTTTTGCCTTTTGTTTCCCCAACTATATTGAAAATGACAGTTCAGCAGTACTGGCTAAAGAAAAGCTATGCAAACGCGGAGAGGGGATTATTTTCAAATGCTTTAACTATTTGATTTATGTGTACATGGATAAAATAAGATAACGAGGATGTTGTGTATAGAGAGGAAGATAACAAAAGGAAGTTGCTCTCCCTGTAAGCTCAACCAATTTGAATGGAGTATGGTTTCAATTAACAAAAACAGCTATTCTATATAAAAAATAAAAATAAAGGAACATTTCCCCATGCATGTTATACTCTGCAGTTGGTATAATTTGGAAATACATTAAAGGGAAACCAATTTTACAGTCCCTTTGCCCCTTTAATGCTTTTACATTGTCCATGTCTTTACATTTTTTAGAAGCAAAAGTTACTCATGTAGCCTTTTCTTGTTCCATTCAACTCTGCATCCATCTGAGAACCCCAAGAGGTCTCCAGGTGTGTGTGTATATTTGTGTGCACGTATGTGATGATAATTATGTATAATCAGGAATATAAATGCTGTGTGGTGACTGAGTAAGGCTATTAAAGTAATTCTTCCACACTTCCAATTAAACAGAAACTATTTGTTTTATGTCTAAAATAGTAATCGCTTTAAACAGTCACACTTATTGTAGAACAAAGCAAATAAAGAGTATTATGTTTCTTACATTTTGCAGAAAATAATAGGCAATAGGCATTAGCTGTATTTGGCACCTCCACACAACATTTGGAAATACAACCCTTCAAAAGACAAGCAAACAGGAAGATGGGGGCTTGCATGGCATGCAGACAGCAATTAACACACTGATGGTAATTGAGCTACAGTAGGAAAATCTCCTGGATTGGAGATAATCTATAGTTTCTCTTTTTATTGGCCAAAAAATGCAGTAAGCAGACACAAAACAGATTTTACAAAAGAAAAAAAAGGAGCATAATATTTCTGAAGCAGTTAAAATAATAGTACAAGGGGGGGCGTGTCCACCTACCGTCTAAGATGGCTGCTTTTGGCTACAGCTGCATATAGGAGTTAATGAATCCGCTGTTTATTGCTCCTCCAAACTACAGTGAGAGTGTTTATTTTTGGGACATAGGCTACTTTACACTTGTAGACTGACCGGATCAACTTTTTTGCTTCTTATTTGGAGTAGCGAAGCCAACTTGGTGAAGTGCGCAGCGGAGGCCTAGGAAGGGCCTGGTCCTTCATCTACCCCCCCCCCCCTATTATACTGATCATTCAGTTTAATTAGCTTTACATGCTAAAGTGAACCCTTCATCTGGGAATTATCAAGTGCTATCAACGGGGTGATTGTACAGCAGTTCAGTGCGTATACAGATGACCCCTATGGCGACTGCAGCGTGGATTGAATCCAGACTGAGCAGTCTCTTGGATGTGTTCCAAGCTGTTATGGAAAAAATATTGAGGGAGACGTCTATTGCTCCCGCTGAAGATTCTGCGGCTGTTGTTCAGCAACCGACCCCTCCACATATGCTTGTGGACAAACTAGATGCTATAATATGTGAGTGGCAAATTTTGTTGGAGAATGGGGCCCCACGCTTATCAGAGGACCTGGAGTCCTACGGGATCAATGCTTATACAAACGGGACATCGGCTATAACATCTGGAAAGGGAAACAATGCCACCCGGGTGATAAGTTGGAAACCGTTTGACCGGAACACCACATGGACGGTAAACACCCCGGTAGCCAAACCTACAGCTTTATTAAAAGATACTGAGTTACCCGAGCTATGTGACAGGCTTTGCGTGGCAGCTCCCTTAGGAGGCATCCTGAGACTTACCTTGAAGTGTGGCACGAAAGTTGGTAGTCCAATCCAATCCTGGAGGTCGGGAATAGGGTGATGTACTCTAATTTCTCCATTTAGTTGCTACGGGGCTCAATATTTCCATATGAATCTCTCAGTGCGGTAATTTGAAGCAACCTATATATTGCCATGGCCAGCTTGGACTGAACTTTACCCATAGTACAAACAATATAAGACTGTATGACAAGTGCTGTTATGGCATATACTGATGTTTATGGACGCGGCTTCTCCTAATTTTAACATGGCTATATTGCTATAGTTTTATATGGTACTGCTAGCTATCATTCATGGCTATATTTAAACTGATAAGTTATTACCGAACACCTAACAGGTTCAGAACCCTTTGGAAATTATACAGACATAGACGAAAATTTCAGTTGTATTGCCCCCTTAATATATTAAAGGAAGATATGTTTGTGTACCCTAAAAAAAAAAAAAATAGTACAAGAACATCAACTAATAATAATGTTGTATATACCACTTTTCTCCTAGAAATTAAAAGTTAATTTCTTATTTTAGCTACCAGAGATGATAGCCCCGCCCCTCTCTATTAGTTAATTGGTTACAAGTGAATGCTTTAAGATAGGGCTGTGTAACTTTACAAGACCCCTGTAATCCTTCTATAAGGAACATTCAACTGGCCCTGCAGCCTATCTATAAACCACTTTTCCACAGCAGACCTCAGATTCGATGCCTGGCCTTGCAACCCTTCTATAAACCACCTTCCCACATCAGTCCCCTGACCTTTCAGCTCTTCCGTAAGCCACATTTATATACAAGACCTCAGATCAGATCCCTGGCCCTGCAGCCCCTCTACAATCAACACTGACAGATAAAGCCTTAGATCACACCCCTCTGTGCCTGCCCTTAATAAACCACATGCATAATCAGATACAGATTAGACCTCCTGACCCTGCAGAACCCCTTAAACCACATAGTTTACCTCAGTTCAGATAAGCCACACACATAAATGAATGATCAGGTAGATGCCCAGTGCTGTAGCCCCTCTATATGTCACATGTATGTATCATACCATAAGCCCCTGCAGCCCTTCTGTCAACCAAATATCTGTATAAATTAATATAGCTTTTCGTGTGAGAAGAGGCTTAGCATCAGCACAAAACTTATTCTACCATAATATAATTTTACCAGCCTTTGCTGAGGCTTATTCTTTAAACCAATTACATCACATTTCACTGATTTCCCAAACTATCAGTTTTCATTTCTTTTAATTCACTAAAAGAATTTTGTTTTGTTCTTCAGAAGTAAAACTAACTGCTCCTATCATTACAAAACCCTGAAAAAGCAGTTACTTGCTCCTCCTATCCATAACAAGTGCCCCTTGGTGTGGCGCTTTTGTTTGCAAATTCTTGCATCCTACATTTATTTTCAATTCTCCAGCGACTTGTTTATGCGTTTTGTTCTCCCACTGTGCTGTGGCTTAAGCGAGCTTGAATAATGCAATATCCCCCCCCCCCCTTTCACTTACTGTGACTCATCAGGCCGAACCACTACAAGAGCACAACACAACAGACATGCTTTTGTTAATCTGAAACACTGGAAAAATGGTTATTGCCTTTCGTCCAGCTGTTCAGGCCTACTACATGCAGCCTGTGATGATCGAGTTTTGCTGTGATATTTCTTTGCTTTATTACCATGTTTATAATGCTGAGCAAAACATGCCAAAGCTAAAGACATACACTAAGGGCCAGGTTACGAGTGGAGAGCTATTTCTCTCTCCCACTCGCATGTTAACTAACACTGCTAAAGTAACAAATATCACCATAGAAGAAAGCACTCACAGAACTTCTTAGTAGTGGGTTAATCAAAATAGGCTAAATTTTATTGACGTTTTGGGGTTCACACAGACCCCTTCTTCAGAATCTGAAGAAGGGGTCTGTGTGAACCCCAAAACGTCAATAAAATTTAGCCTATTTTGATTAACCCACTACTAAGAAGTCCTATAAGTGTTTTCTTCTATGGTTTTATATATATATATATATATATATATATATATATATATATATATATTAAAGGGGAGAAATAAATTACAGTACAACATCCCTTTAATTACTGTAAGGCATGGCATTATACGTAATTAAGTAAAATAAAATATATTGCAACTTCTAAAAACACAGATATGTCATTATTTTAGAGAAAATATTCAGAAGATTAAATATGTGGTTGAGATTCTTTTGGCTATTTATAAACATATTGTGTCAGAGTTATATATGTGATGCAATCCGTTTATAAATAGCTAACATTTTGAGAATAGAAACTTTCTTTTGAAAAAGATATGTGCGAGATTACAAGTTGAGAGAATGCGATATTTGCGCTCAATTTAGTAATACCAGCGCACGCAAGCTCACAAGAGTGTGCTTCCATAGGCTCCAATGGGAGGCTCGTTCTCATGTACTCACACATATATATTTTTGAGTTAATATATGTTTATACACATATTAACGCTTACATATATATGTATATATTCATATACATATATATTTACTGGGAACACACAGTCCCCATAGACCATAATGTAAAGGCACTTACCTCACACCCGCCAACTTTCAGCCCTCATAACTGCTTCTTGCAGTTATTTTATTAAAAAATAAAAATGCTACAATTTTTTATTTTATTTTTATAAACTACACACCACTGTATTTTGTGGTCAATTTGGACATTTATCAAATTAACCAGAGATCTGATCTCTGGTTAATCTTATGAGTGCTAATTGCTACTGCAAGCTCACAGTAGCAATAACCAGCCACTTGCTGGTTATTTATTGTGTGCCCATAAACGAGCGAATTTGCCCATTTGCGGGTGCATGATAAATTAGCGCCCTACTTGTAATATAGCCCTATTAGTTATCTGAAAAGATTTTGAATATTAAAAAAATATCATAAAAGATATAAAAAATTGTAGTCAAAGATGGTTAGACGCTCTGAATAAAGTCAGTTTATTCTCTGAAATCTGACTTTATGTAACTTATCAATGTAGCTATAAGATGATTCTAAAAGGAACTTGCAGAACCTGTGCGTAGGCTTATGTCACCTGTGCAATCATAAGAAATATCATGTTCACATTTAATAGCCTGTGCTGAGTCTTTTTCTTTTATTTATTATTGTTTAAATAAATATATATATATATATTTTTTAAAGTGTCTACCAGACATCCATTAAAGAAAAATACAGTAAGCCCATTGTTTCAAAATGTTGTGTATCTTTAAACACTTTGGCCCCAAGTTATCAAGGTCTGTCGGACCTGATCCGACAGTGCGGATCAGGTCCGACAGACCTCGCTGAATACTGTGAGCAATACGCTCGCCGTATTCAGCATTGCACCAGCAGCTCACAAGAGCTGCTGGTGCAACGCCGCCCCCTGCAGACTCGCCACCAATAGGCCGCCAGCAGGGGGGGGGGTGCCAATCAACCCGATCGGGTTGATTTCCGGCGATGTCTGTCCGCCTGCTCAGAGCAGGCGGACAGGTTATGGAGCATTGGTCTTTGTGACCATTGCTTCATAACTGCTGTTTCTGGCGAGCCTGAAGACTTGCCAGAAACAGGGGCCATCAAGCTTCTTACGGAGCTTGATAACTAGAGGCCACTAGAGGTGCACATATGTATTTATATGTGTATATAGGTCTGTAAATACATATATACACATAGAAATACATCTGTACATCTGTACACACATATATCTATATACATACATACACATCTTTATATTTATGTAGGTCTTTGTTAAAGCCCTTTGCCTGCTTTTTTTTTTAACGTCTGAGATCTCATATGTTTGAGCCCTTAATACTTTTGTGTGCAATATTTTTTTAAATAATTTTTATTACAAGGTGTTATTATGAGTGTAAGTGTACTTTGTAATGTATTTTTGATGTTTTTTGTTAAACTTTTTGTTTCACAAAACAGTTAACGAAAGCTCTGAGGATGCGCTAACCCAACGTGCGTTAAATTAAATTGTGCTCAAGCAAGTGCGTTTAATTTCAACTTGTAATAACAGCGCAATTAAACCTGCGTGCAAATAAAAGTGAAAACACTATATCACTTGCATGCAAACGTTTGTGCTCCACTCGTAATCTGGCTCTAAGTTTATTGAGATAGAGTATACGTTTCTTAGAACAAAGTTCTATAATGCATTTAACAGAGTCTCTATCAGTAAAATCAATAACCCAATTTAAAATAAGCAATGAGTCAACAATATTCCTATAATGCTGTCACTTTAGATTAGCTTGAACACAACACAGGGTGGAGATCAGTACAAAACTGTATATGAGATTATTCATTGGACAAACTTTGTAGCGACTCTGATCAGCAAGAGAGAATATGACAGTGCTACAGATGATGGGTGTGAATGATTTTGTACTTTTTTATAGGAGGAGAAAGTGTTAACCTGATCATTTTATACATTCTCACCCCTAAAACATATTGGTTGTTATCATTCACAATTCTGAATTTATCAAGCTGTGTATGGAGCTTTGGAGTGCCATCGGTGAGCCCTGCAGACGATACTTAGGAAGCAGCGGTCATCAGACCCAGACAAGTCCAACCGGGGTGATTGACATCCCCTGATTGAGCTTGATTGGCCGTGCAGGAGCAGGTGCAGGTACTGCACAAGCAGCTACTTGTGTGATGTTAATAGTGGGTAGCATATTGCTGCCCACTGACCTCAATGCTGGGCGAAAAGGTTTGCAGAAATGAACCTTGTTGCTTAGGTTAGTCTTAGGTTAGAATAACTCAATCCATCCATGTATGAGTACATTATGTAGGTATTTGCACAATCATGCGCACACACACAACATAAATGATGTCTGCGCAAAATAAGAATTTATGCATCCCAAACCGTGCATTTATTTCATAGCCAGCTGGGCACAAAAGCTTACTGATACAAAAGAGCAATACTAACTTATTGATTCAAGAACATAATTAGTTGATGACTTTAATAGACATTAAAGTCATTTTATACAAGCAGAGTACATATCAGCCACTGTACACTCTACTGCAAAGTAACTGCATACACAAATAAATGCTTTTTAAGCATTTAAGTTAATTTTATTGGCAAAATTTGCATTATTTTGTCCTTGAGTACCATTATTATATATTCTTTGCTGTAGCATTATACATTGAATTAAAACAAAAATATAATTAGTAGAGTTAGGGAGAATAAAGAAACACAAGACAAATAAAATGTGTTTGAAGTTCAAGTTTTAATGCTGATTTCTCTAATGTTCTCTCACAGCTGCAGGGTGCGGCCTAGTTAGAGGAGACATCTGGGGAACTGAAAAACATAGGCCTGAAGCCAGCAGCAGTGCATATGGGAAGTGTTCACCTTGGGCCAGTAACTGCTCATTAGTTAAGGAATCACAGTGAACTCCAGGACTTGTTGTCTTATTGTCAAGTAACTTGTTCTTTTGTTTGTTTGGTTGATTTTTTTGCATAACATATCTATATTCTTTCTTACTTAGTGAGGAAGAATGGCCCAACCAAGGGCCTATTTATAAGCCTAGAACCAGAATGCTTCTCCAGATATCTAGCAAAATATTCTTTACAGAATGTCCTTTATAGAAAAGTCTATGATACTTAGAATAAGTATGGGCTAATTAACACCTTTATGTAGGCATTTCTTTTCCTATTTTACAGTCTTTTTGGCCCAAAACATTTACTTGTGTCAAGTGTCTTCACAGTTTTTCCGACTGGAATATTGGTGTACTTACTGTTTTCTGAAAAGTTTTTTTCACTTTTGGTACAATAAATTGCACTTTAGTCACTCTTTGTGAATATATTTGATGATTAGATTTTTACAGTAGTATTTGTTTGTTTATTGTCAATTGATACCTTTTGCAACATGAATAATTCCTTGTATATTTTTATTTTTTATACTTGGAGAATAAATGATTCTATTCTATACTATTCTATCCGTATAAAAGAGGAAGTAAGTTAATATTGATAAAATAATCACTTTACATTTATATTACAATAAATGAGTTCAAGAACTGAGGAGTTGATCACAATCCTTTAGAAAAATTAATTAAATGATTTATCTACAAAACTCCCTAAACACTTTAATGGGATATTCTGTAGAAAAACATTAGATAATGTTCCAAGTTTTTCCTTAAAAGGACAATGATCTCAAGCAAGATGCTGATAAAGTGAGGTTAAATTGCACTGCTGCCTCTTGATTACATAGCATTTCTGTAGCCGATACTGCAGTACTGACATTTATACAGCCCATTTATAACAATCTATTGGCTAGATTACGAGTCTTGCGTTCACCGCTCACATTTTTTCCGCGATTTTAGCATACCGCAAATCCCCTTACGTCAATTTCGTATCCTATCTTTTTAATGGGATTTTCCTAACGCCGGTATTACGATCGCTGGAAAAAGTGAGCGGTACACCCTCTCCTGTCCAGACTCCTAACACATTTAAAAGTCAGTAGTTAATAGTTTTATGGGCTAACGCTGGAACATAAAGCTCTTAACTAAAGTGCTAAAAAGTACACTAACACCCATAAACTACCTATTAACCCCTAAACCGAGGCCCCCCTCCACATCGCAAACACTATAATAAAATTATTTAACCCCTAATCTGCCGACCAGACATCGCCGCCACTATAATAAATATATTAACCCCTAAACCGCCGCTCTCCCGCCTCGCAAACACTAGTTAAATTTTATTAACCCCTAATCTGCCATCCCTAACATCGCCGACACCTACCTAAATTTATTAACCCCTAATCTGCCGACCCCAACGTCGCCGCCACTATATTAAAGTTATTAACCCCTAAACCTAAGTCTAAACCTAAGTCTAACACCCCCTAACTTAAATATAATTTAAATAAAACGAAATAAATTTACTACTATTAAATAAATTAATCCTATTTAAAACTAAATACTTACCGATAAAATAAACCCTAAGCTAGCTACAATATAACTAATAGTTACATTGTAGCTAGCGCAGGATTTATTTTTATTTTATAGGCAAGTTTGTATTTATTTTAACTAGGTACAATAGTTATTAAATAGTTATTAACTATTTAATAACTTCCTAGTTAAAATAAGTACAAATTTACCTGTAAAATAAATCCTAACCTAAATTACAATTACACCTAACACTACACTATCATTAAATTAATTAAATAAATTACCTACAATTACTTACAATTAACTACAATTAAATTAAATAAACTAAAGTACAAAAAACAACAAACACTAAATTACAGAAATTAAAAAAAGAATTACAAGTTTTTAAACTAAGTACACCTAATCTAATCCCCCTAATAAAATAAAAAAGACCCCCAAAATAAAAAAAACCCCAAAATAATAAAATAAAACTACCCTATACTAAATTACAAATAGCCCTTAAAAGGGCCTTTTGCGGGGCATTGCCCCAAAGTAATCAGCTCTTTTACCTGTAAAATAAAATACAATATCCCCCCCAACATTAAAACCCACCACCCACACACCCAACCCTATTCTAAAACCCACCCAACCCCCCCTTAATAAAACCTAACACTATCCCCTTGAAGATCACCCTACCTTGAGCCGTCTTCACCCAGCCAGGCAGAAGTGGACATCCAGAGGGGCAGAAGTCTTCATCCGATCTGGCCAGAAGAGGTCCTCCAAGCAGCAGAAGTCTTCATCCAGGTGGCATCTTCTATCTTCTTCTATCCGGAGCGGAGCGGGTCCATCTTGAAGACATCCGACGTGGAGCATCCTCTTCCATCCGACGGCAACTGAAGAATGAAGGTTCCTTTAAGTGACGTCATCCAAGATGGCGTCCCTTCAATTCCGATTGGCTGATAGAATCCTATCAGCCAATCAGAATTAAGGTAGGAAAAATCATATTGGCTGATCCAATCAGCCAATAGGATTGAGCTTGCATTCTATTGACTGGTTGGAACAGCCAATAGAATTCAAGCTCAATCCTATTGGCTGATTGCATCAGCCAATAGGATTTTTCCTACCTTAATTCCGATTGGCTGATAGGATTCTATCAGCCAATCAGAATTGAAGGGACGCCGTCTTGGATGACGTCACTTAAAGGAACCTTCATTCAGTCGTCGGATCAAGAAGGAAGAGGATGCTCCATGACAGATGTCTTCAAGATGGACCCGCTCCACTCCGGATGGAAGAAGATAGAAGATGCCACCTGGATGAAGACTTCTGCCAGTCTGGATGTCCTCTTCGGGCCGGATCGGATGAAGACTTCTGCCCCTCTGGAGGTCCACTTGCGCCCAGCTGGGTGAAGATGTCTCAAGGTAGGGTGATCTTCAAGGGGGTAGTGTTAGGTTTTATTAAGGGGGGTTTTAGAGTAGGATTGGGTGTGTGGGTGGTGGGTTTTAATGTTGGGGGGGTATTGTATTTTTTTTACAGGTAAAAGAGCTGATTACTTTGGGGCAATGCCCCGCAAAAGGCCCTTTTAAGGGCTATTTGTAATTTATTTTATTAGGGGGATTAGAGTAGGTGTAATTAGCTTAAAAAAAATTTAATAAATTTTTTATTTTCTGCAATTTAGTGTTTTTTGTACTTTAGTTTATTTAATTTAATTGTAGTTAATTGTAGTTAGTTTATGTAATTAATTTAATTATAGTGTAGTGTTAGGTTTAATTGTAATTTAAGTTAGGATTTATTTTACAGGTAAATTCATACTTATTTTAACTAGGTAGTTATTAAATAGTTAATAACTATTTAATAACTATTGTACCTAGTTGAAATAAATACAAAGTTGCCTGTAAAATAAATATAAATCCTAAAATGGCTACAATGTAACTATTAGTTATATTGTAGCTAGTTTAGGGTTTATTTTATAGGTAAGTATTTAGTTTTAAATAGGAATAATTTAGTTAATTATAGTAAATTTATTTAGATGTATTTAAATTATATTTAAGTTGCAGAAAACCTGTAATACCAGCGTTGTCTTAAGTGAGCGGTAAGAAAAAAAGGAGCGTTAGCACCACACACCATTACCGACAAAAACCCGTAAATGTGTCCACTTTCTTAAAGGGACAGTATACACTCATTTTCATATAACTGCATGTAATAGACACTACTATACAGGGAGTGCAGAATTATTAGGCAAATTGTATTTTTGAGGATTAATTTTATTATTGAACAACAACCATGTTCTCAATGAACCCAAAAAACTCATTAATATCAAAGCTGAATAGTTTTGGAAGTAGTTTTTAGTTAATTTTTAGTTATAGCTATTTTAGGGGGATATCTGTGTGTGCAGGTGACTATTACTGTGCATAATTATTAGGCAACTTAACAAAAAACAAATATATACCCATTTCAATTATTTATTTTTACCAGTGAAACCAATATAACATCTCAACATTCACAAATATACATTTCTGACATTCAAAAACAAAACAAAAACAAATCAGTGACCAATATAGCCACCTTTCTTTGCAAGGACACTCAAAAGCCTGCCATCCATGGATTCTGTCAGTGTTTTGATCTGTTCACCATCAACATTGCGTGCAGCAACAAACACAGCCTCCCAGACACTGTTCAGAGAGGTGTACTGTTTTCCCTCCTTGTAAATCTCACATTTGATGATGGACCACAGGTTCTCAATGGGGTTCAGATCAGGTGAACAAGGAGGCCATGTCATTAGATTTTCTTCTTTTATACCCTTTCTTGCCAGCCACGCTGTGGAGTACTTGGACGCGTGTGATGGAGCATTGTCCTGCATGAAAATCATGTTTTTCTTGAAGGATGCAGACTTCTTCCTGTACCACTGCTTGAAGAAGGTGTCTTCCAGAAACTGGCAGTAGGACTGGGAGTTGAGCTTGACTCCATCCTCAACCCGAAAAGGCCCCACAAGCTCATCTTTGATGATACCAGCCCAAACCAGTACTCCACCTCCACCTTGCTGGCGTCTGAGTCAGACTGGAGCTCTCTGCCCTTTACCAATCCAGCCACGGGCCCATCCATCTGGCCCATCAAGACTCACTCTCATTTCATCAGTCCATAAAACCTTAGAAAAATCAGTCTTGAGATATGTCTTGGCCCAGTCGACGTTTCAGCTTGTGTGTCTTGTTCAGTGGTGGTCGTCTTTCAGCCTTTTTTACCTTGGCCATGTCTCTGAGTATTGCACACCTTGTGCTTTTGGGCACTCCAGTGATGTTGCAGCTCTGAAATATGGCCAAACTTGTGGCAAGTGGCATCTTGGCAGCTGCATGCTTGACTTTTCTCAGTTCATGCGCAGTTATTTTGCGCCTTGGTTTTTCCACACGCTTCTTGCGACCCTGTTGACTATTTTGAATGAAACGCTTGATTGTTCGATGATCACGCTTCAGAAGTTTTGCAATTTTAAGAGTGCTGCATCCCTCTGCAAGATATCTCACTATTTTTGACTTTTCTGAGCCTGTCAAGTCCTTCTTTTGACCCATTTTGCCAAAGGAAAGGAAGTTGCCTAATAATTATGCACACCTGATATAGGGTGTTGATGTCATTAGACCACACCCCTTCTCATTACAGAGATGCACATCACCTAATATGCTTAATTGGTAGTAGGCTTTCGAGCCTATACAGCTTGGAGTAAGACAACATGCATAAAGAGGATGATGTGGTCAAAATACTCATTTGCCTAATAATTCTGCACTCCCTGTAAAGAATAAGATGCACAGATACTGATATAAAAATCCAGTATAAAATGGTTTAAAAACGTACTTAGAAGCTTTCAGTTTAGCTCTGTTGAAAAGGTAGCTGGAAAGCCCACTGCAAGTGGCAAATAAGACACTCCCCCCCTCCCCCTTCTTTTGCATATGAAAAGACCCTTTACACAAACAGTAGCAAGCTGGAGAAGGTAGCTGACGATATTAAAAAAAAACTTTGGGGCTTGGTTAGGAGTCTGAAAATCAGAGCAATGTTATTTAAAAATAAGCAAAATTATAAAAAAAACTTAAAAAACACAACTTTATGGACTTTATAAATAGATCATCTACAAAACATTTATGCAAAGAAAAAATGAGTGTATAATGGCCCTTTAAATACATTGTCTTTTTTGAATAAGAAAGGTTTCTTCAAGTAAAAAGAAACATCTCTCTCAGTCTATCTATCTATCTATCTATCTATCTATCTGTCTGTCTGTCTGTCTATCTATCTGTCTGTGTGTCTTTCTGTCTGTCTGTCTATCGATCTTGACTACAGTCTTGGTATAGCTACATAGCCAGCCTTGGATTATCACATGAAAGCACATACAATGTTGTGACCCAATCCCTTCTTTCATTCTAATAAAACATAACAATAATGTTTAGAAAATAAACAGATATACAAATTCCTAGAGGGATTAGTAATGACTGCATTATAAATGGCACGAGAAGGGAATATTAACATGCCAGCAGGAAAGCAGTTCAACAGTGACAGCCTACTATTTTTTTACTGCAGGGGACCATAATCTATGTAAACTAATAACAGATTAATTTAAGATGTGTGAGAACTAATGATAAAACATATGTATTGTGCATAGTATTGTTCCTTAAAAAAACAAAAAACAAAGAATTATATTTTATGAGAATAATAATAAAAAAAACAAAGGAATTATGTGGACATCATAACAAATATAATCTGTTCTTCTAGTGTATATACAGTACATATCTTAACCTTTTGCGGAATTATTATTTATCTGTTTTTACTGCTATAGTATTTGAGACCTGTAATGTTCATTGATTTTATAAATTGTAAATGATATATACCTAATAAACAAAACAAAACAAAAAATAGTTTTGGACAAATCGTAAGTCATATAAAATGTTTCCTTTTATTTTGTCCAGCATTCTTTAAGGGAGTCATTGGAAAATCATTTGTTAATTAAAATCAATTTGAACCCATCAATAGCGAAAACTACCAGGCTTGCTTTACAATTTGCTATCAATATGTAATGGTCACTTATGCAGCCACATTCAGCTCGGTCCTCTACGGCTGACAATTTTCTACATCTCCCTAAAACTGGATACGTGAAAATACAAATACCACATCCAAAATGAATGGTTGCACGTTGACTATCAAGTGAAAAAAAGTCAGTACATTGTACAACATTGTGGGGAAACTAGGTAGTTTAAAATCAATCCATTTATTGTATACATCATTAAAATACAAACAAATTTACAATTTGATGTACAGGAACAAGAGTTCACTGACCCCACCACGTCATCTGAGGCGTTTCACTTGCGCTTTATCAAAGATGACATACTCTACAGTTTATAGCTCTTACTTATATGGCACATTTTCTAGCCAGTGACTTGCCTAACAGAAGTGCCATATCACTATTTTTTATTAACTGCATAATCAGATTCACTGCACTTAGTGATTCAGCCTATCAAATGTTACAACTTATAAAGTGGCGTGTTGGTGTTTTCATTCATAAAAAAAGTTATAACACAGAGTGACTAATAGGCACATAACAATGTATCTTTACAATAAGATCACTTTGGTTACTCACTTTTCTATTGTTTTTGTAATATTGTAAGCATATTGGTACACCATATAATTTATATTGTAACTTTCTAGTCCTTAAAAGTAAAAAATCACATTATGGGCAGATAACAGTTTAGTCCTACAAATATATGCATAGCACTTATTTGTGCAAATGATCATTTTTATGTACAAATAATAACTAGTACATTGTGTAACCTACTTATTACTGTACATATTATAAGCGATATAAGCAATATTTAGTTTTCCAACTTACATCCATATTAACCTAGAATATATTTCCAAAACTAAACTATTTCTTTGTCTTTTTCGAATATCTTGGATAAAATTATTTATCGTCATTTCCATGAGGTAGATCAAACACCTCCAAACATAATAATTACACACCAAAATTAAAAATTAAAACCACTTCTCATATTAATAAATACAAAAACTTATATACAAATTCATGCGCATACAAGCATATATTGCATGCTAGATCTATCTGGAACAGTTCAAGATTTAGAAAGACATAGTTTCTAAAGAAGAAAACACTATATCCTATGGGCTACGTCTTCAAGGTAGCAGTGAAGCATTTGGGCCAATACTAAAAAAAGAACAGTAAAGACTAAATTAAACGTATATGGATTGTATAGAGCAAAATGTTTTAGCCAACATTTCAATTCACTTCTGTTATCATTTTTGCTTAGTTCTGCTGTTATCCTCTGTTAAAGAGTAATCTTAGATGAACTCAGGAGCATGTACCTACCTATATTTAGCCATCTGGCAGCAGTGTTTGCAACAATGTTTATAGCAATGTTATACATAGGGCTAGATTTATTAAGCCCCTACGGCAGTAAGTTCTCTCAAGAACTTGCTCGCCGTCATTTATCAAGCAGCGGTCACCAGAACGCTGCTTCCTGAGCCTCTTCGCCACCTCTAATCTGGCGAAATTCAATCTCCTCTGTCTAGTCAGACCGAGGAGATTGACAGCTCCAGCCCGCGCGTGATTGGCTGTGCGCGGGCAGGTGGCGGGATTGCATGCGAGCGCAAAATTGCGCTTGTGTGCAATGCCGAATACCTGCGGGTATTTTCGCCCCGCCACAGGAGAGCTGAGGCGTACAGGGGCCCGTATATGCGCCCCTGTACGCCTCAGCTTTAATAAATCTAGCCCATAGTTGCAAACACTGCTGCCATAGAATGCTAAAGGCATGTGCACAATCCTAAACTACTATCAGCCTGCCTAGGATTTATCTCCATCAAAGGATACGAAAGGAAACAAAGTAAATGTGATAACAGGAGTAAATTGGGAAGTTGTGTAAAATTGCACGCACTATTTGAATCACATAAGTTTAATTTTGACATTAATGTAAAGTTATTGGATGGTGTAAAATAGAACATTTTAAGCCTTTTCTGGCTAAATAAAAGCATTTTCCACCTTTCGAGTAACAGTTTTAAACACACAAATTAAACAACTACATTATTTGTCGCATTCATTTGTTTGGATGCCCATTTATAATTTTCAGACAAAAACAATGGATATGGAAAAATGTGTCATATTTTACATTTGTCTGAAAACAAATGCACGTCTAATATTTAATCCCTTTGGTCTTTGCACGATTTATGCAAATTAGTGCTTATTTATTTTAACAGATCTGCCAGTAGTTGATCACATTGTATCAAATGTAATAATAAAGACTGTGGCATACTCTATAAAAACATATGCTGAAGGGGTGTCCAACTACTTTAAATAAGGATAATGGGAATGACAAGCACATTTTTATAAATGCCCCAGCATGGCACTGATCATGTTTTCTATGCTGTGCTGTGTTTTTTTTATCTCAGCAACTTGCAAGTGTCTTTCCTGGTAGAAGCAGAGAAACTGTCCCCAGCAGTGGTGTATTTAGGTTTTGTGCTGCCCTAGGCACTTAAAATTCTGCTACCCCCCTACCCCAACCACCCCCAAGGTATTAGACTTTTTGTGACCATACTATTTTTTGTCTGGGAGTAATGTGGATTATTTTAAAATGTTCACAAGGATTTGCAAAACACTTGCATACAGGCATACACACACAGTTATACACAATTACACATGCACAAACACATATACACATCTATGTATTGCTGCAATATATACAAAAAACCCAAACAGAGATTTCTTGATACAATATTTCCCCAAACACAATATTAAGTGCTGAAAGGCAACAGGACTAAAGACAATACCTAGAATGTAAGCTCCTTGGGCAAAATCTCTCATTATATACCTGTATAATACTTCTAAAATAACTCTAAGTTTTTTTTACAAATATAGCCACAAAAAAGTGCTGCCCCCCCCCCTCAAATCTGCTGCCCTAGGCAAGTGTCTTGTTTGCCCCTGGTCCACAGCAATATGCTTAAAGGAACATGAAATCCAAATGTTTTCTTTTATGATTCAGATAGAGAATATGATTTTCAACAACTTTCCAATTTATTTCTATTATGTAGACATTCTCTTGGTATCCTTTGTAGAAGCAGCAGCAATGTACTACTGGGAGCTAGCTCAAAGCCAATCACAAGATATATATATATATATATATATATATATATATATATATATATATATATATATATATACAGGGAGTGCAGAATTATTAGGCAAATGAGTATTTTAACCACATCATCCTCTTTATGCATGTTGTCTTACTCCAAGCTGTATAGGCTCAAAAGCCTACTACCAATTAAGCATATTAGGTGATGTGCATCTCTGTAATGAGAAGGGGTGTGGTCTAATGACATTAACACCCTATATCAGGTGTGCATAATTATTAGGCAACTTCCTTTCCTTTGGCAAAATGGGTCAAAAGAAGGACTTGACAGGCTCAGAAAAGTCAAAAATAGTGAGATATCTTGCAGAGGGATGCAGCACTCTTAAAATTGCAAAGCTTCTGAAGCGTGATCATCGAACAATCAAGCGTTTCATTCAAAATAGTCAACAGGGTCGCAAGAAGCATGTGGAAAAACCAAGGCACAAAATAACTGCCCATGAACTGAGAAAAGTCAAGCGTGCAGCTGCCAAGATGCCACTTGCCACCAGTTTGGCCATATTTCAGAGCTGCAACATCACTGGAGTGCCCAAAAGCACAAGGTGTGCAATACTCAGAGACATGGCCAAGGTAAGAAAGGCTGAAAGACGACCACCACTGAACAAGACACACAAGCTGAAACGTCAAGACTGGGCCAAGAAATATCTCAAGGCTGATTTTTCTAAGGTTTTATGGACTGATGAAATGAGAGTGAGTCTTGATGGGCCAGATGGATGGGCCCGTGGCTGGATTGGTAAAGGGCAGAGAGCTCCAGTCCGACTCAGACGCCAGCAAGGTGGAGGTGGAGTACTGGTTTGGGCTGGTATCATCAAAGATGAGCTTGTGGGGCCTTTTCGGGTTGAGGATGGAGTCAAGCTCAACTCCCAGTCCTACTGCCAGTTTCTGGAAGACACCTTCTTCAAGCAGCGGTACAGGAAGAAGTCTGCATCCTTCAAGAAAAACATGATTTTCATGCAGGACAATGCTCCATCACACGCGTCCAAGTACTCCACAGCGTGGCTGGCAAGAAAGGGTATAAAAGAAGAAAATCTAATGACATGGCCTCCTTGTTCACCTGATCTGAACCCCATTGAGAACCTGTGGTCCATCATCAAATGTGAGATTTACAAGGAGGGAAAACAGTACACCTCTTTGAACAGTGTCTGGGAGGCTGTGGTTGCTGCTGCACGCAATGTTGATGGTGAACAGATCAAAACACTGACAGAATCCATGGATGGCAGGCTTTTGAGTGTCCTTGCAAAGAAAGGTGGCTATATTGGTCACTGATTTGTTTTTCTTTTGTTTTTGAATGTCAGAAATGTATATTTGTGAATGTTGAGATGTTATATTGGTTTCACTGGTAAAAATAAATAATTGAAATGGGTATATATTTGTTTTTTGTTAAGTTGCCTAATAATTATGCACAGTAAGAGTCACCTGCACACACAGATATCCCCCTAAAATAGCTATAACTAAAAACAAACTAAAAACTACTTCCAAAACTATTCAACTTTGATATTAATGAGTTTTTTGGGTTCATTAAGAACATGGTTGTTGTTCAATAATAAAATTAATCCTCAAAAATACAACTTGCCTAATAATTCTGCACTCCCTGTATATATATATATATATATATATATATATATATATATATATATATATATAAAAATCAGCAGCTACTTAGTCTGCCTAGGTATCCAATTCAACAAAGTATTTCAAGAGAACAAAACAAATTAGATAATAGAAGCAAATTGGAAAGTTGTTTCAAATCACAAGGTCTATCTGAATCATGAAATAATTCAAGCCATCCATCCTTGCATTTTACGCTGATCAAAGTGCATTAAATAGTTGAAGACATTGGGGACGATTTAACAACGTCTGGCCAGACATTTGCGGCCAATCGGCCGCTAGCAGGGGGTGTCAATTAAACCGATCGTATGAGATCAGGTTGATTGCTGTACAACGCTCAGAGGCGGCAGATCCAGTTAAGGAGCAGAAGTCTTAAGACCGCTGCTTCTTAACTCCTGTTTCTGACGAGCCTGAAGGTTTGCGCGGAAACAGGAGCGAGTTGGCGCCATTCGGGTCATAGTAAATCGGCCCCTATGTGTTGCAAGTGTTCAAAATATAGATTAGCATTATTAGTAATAAAATATATTAAATACATGAATGGTATTTTATTAATGTCACTTATGTAAATTTGCTCTTATGTTTACAGATATTTTCTAATTTCATGGTTTCAATTTACATTTACAATATCAGCATTGTCTTTATCTGTGATATATCAGCGGATAAAACACAGTTGTCAAAGACTGAGCATGAGAGCACTCTGGCTACTGACTTGCTAGCCACAATCTGTAATATACAACCTGAAATCCATTATAATCATTATCTAACCTGTTGGTCATTATCCCCAATACCTAAGCTGCTAGCCATTATCTGCAGTTCCTGATCTTGAAAGCCATTATACACAAGACTTGACCTTCTAGACATTATTTACAATACTTGTCAGCACCACAATCGTGACCATCAGCAATACCAAACCTTCTAGCTGTTCCTTTAGATCTTGACCTCTATCATTACTAGTCTTGTCTTCTGGGCCTATTCAGGCTTCTAACAGACTCTGACATGATACTATCTCCAGACATTTCCTGTCCTGCCTCTTTGTATCCCTTGACTCTTCTGTAGATATAGCCTAAGGCCTGTTACCTGTGTACGGCCATATGTTGCTGGTCTACTTCTACACTGGGACATACCTGTCCTGCTGCTGTCTACTACTGATCAATACATTGAAACTTGTCAATCTCAACTTGAGCTTTATTTTAGATCAAGGGTCAGTATTCTGAGTACTTTTTAATGCCGCTCAGAGTACTGCATGAAGGGGTGACACTCCTTTAGGTAGCACATTTGTCACACTTCTATCTAGCTGTCAGGCAGTATAAAAGCCAGGTCCAGCACTATAATCATCTTCACAATGCCTGTAAAGATACTGTACACAGTGCTTGAAAGACAACATACAAAGACCAGGGGAAACCAAAGAAGCAGAAAGGCTACAACATATTATATGGGGCTGCCAGAAGGGTTGCATGGGCCAGTGGCTAATTATATTAAATAAATAATAATAAATATTTAAAGGCCAATTTAACAAAGGTCTTGCAGAGCAGGGAGGTGTCAATCAACACGATCGTACTCGATCGGGTTGAATTGCGGCGATTCCTGTCTGCCTGCTCAGAGCAGACGGACAGGGTTATGGAGCAGCGGTCTTTAGACCGCTGCTTCATAACTGCTGTTTCTGGCGAGTCTGAAGACTCGCCAGAAACACGGCCCTTCAAGCTTCATTCGGAGCTTGATAGATAGGCCTCTTAGTCTTTATTAATTGCCAACTTTGGAAATGACTAATGTGCAGAAACCAGGACACATTTTGCCAATGCAATAAAAATTCAGAACATTTAACTTGCTATTATTTAATATATTTTATCTTTTTTGTAATTTGTCATTTTTGATACTTTTCAGAGACTTAAAGCGACAGTATACACCAATTTTCATATAACTGCATGTAATAGACATTACTATAAAGACTAATATGCAAAGATACTGGTATAAAAAACTTACTTAGAAGCTCCTAATTTAGCACTGAAAGGGGCTAAGGGCAGACTCTCCCCCCTCACCAACATATGAAAAGACCCATTATATAAACAGAAACAGTCTGAAGTCTGTATACATCAGTATACATCTAAAACTTTGGGGCTTGATTAGGAGTCTGAAAATCAGCACAATGTTTTTTTCAAATAAGCAAAACTTTTCATTTTTACAAAAACACACCCAGATGGGCTATATAAATGGATCATCTACAAAACATTTATGCAAATAAACACTTAGTGTATAATGTCCCTTTAAGATCCAGTAAAAGAAAGTAAAAATAAAATACACAACTTGCAGCACTTTTTAGACTGCCAATATAAAGCGATATCACAAAAGATACTGAATACAGGCATTATTAATAAACAATGTGTACATGCCGAGAGGAAAACAATGGTAATGAGATTACATTAAAAAATCACCAAAACAACTTCTGTGAAAGCTTTGGCAAAAGCAACAAGCTGATTATGAGAACCAATAAATTCTGATGCATTTGTAAGTGCTAAAGCGTTAATAAATGTTAGCAATCAAATATGTGATTATGACATTTAAAAGATTTTATGAAACCCTTGGCAGATACTGCAGCAATATTACTGTAAATTATTTAATGACTTCTTTCCTTCTCCAACAGCTAAAGCAAGACGTTCATTACTACATGCTGCTAGCAGCTGTCATGAGGAGCAAGAGGGAATGATATGAAGGCGTCTTCCATAGTAAGGTCATTACCATGCAGTAAGACAGAGCCTTATTTATGCCTGACACTAAACACACCATGTATTCCCTCCTTGGTGGGCAATTTATCCTGCTGGGATGTCAGATGCAACCTACAGGAAAATGGTAGGATCAAAACATTGTCATCCTAGCTGGAATCACAAAGTCAAAGTAGGCTGCCTATTATTCAGATACACTCACAATTATTTGTCTAAGACAAATGGAGAGATGATATTTATTGGGTGAAATATAGGTTATTTGTGTTAATTCAAACCTCCAAATGCACATTAAAAATATTTTTAATAAAATAATTAAAACACAAATGTTGCTCCTTAATGTCCTGTACATGTATTAACACGTTTTCACTTGGGCATAGGTTCAAAAGGTTATATGGAGGGTGGCTCCGAATTAAGTTTTAAACTGAATTTCCTTTTTTCTTGAAGAACTATTTAATAATAAAATGTTTATGTACAGTAAAATGCATTTTCTACGTACCTTTCATTATTTATTCAGCTTGCTTATCCTATTATTTAATAAGAAAAATGTTTGTTTTTTTCGCGACACAGCGAGGTTGCAGTGTATCTTGCAGGAGTTTGAACCCTGACTCTACAATATTCTACACTGTAACCACTTGGGGCCAGATTATATAAACTTCACCACATCAGAGGTGGTTTTTCTCATCGATCCTCGCAGGGGATGCCCTTGTGGAATTATCGTAAAAAAGGGGCAGCCCCTGCGAGTGTCAATATGTCTCCTATTGAAATAATGGAGCTCGCTAGAAAGGGACACTTTGCTCCGTAGAGAGAAGTTAGCAGTGATCAGGGTGCGCACTTTAAAAATGAAATACCGCAGCAAATATAAATCAAATCACGCTGCTTTCTGCTTGTAGCATCTTACTATCACCTATATTTTTTATGCATGTGGTTTTCTATTAGGATTATTTTGAGTGTTTTCAGAAAAGCTTCAGAACACGTGCCTGAAGGCACGAAACATGTCTGCTGCGGTTTGCCCAGCTGTCTACACTATGAATGTCAGTCTGATCTGAAGAATTGTATATGCCGATGCACAGTGTTTTTATTTGGATACCTAATAATAAAATTTGTAAGTTTTATACTACTACAGGATCTGGACACTCTTTTGTACTATTACCATTTTTTCAGCGCTTTTTGGATGAGGGAAGCGCTACCTCCAGGGCACCTGTAGCCGTATACCGGACGTGTGACATCACCCCAAGCTCCATTGTGCCGTAGGAAGCAGTATGCAGGAAGTAGTAAGCGGGTAAGGTAGAGCACAATGCTAGATTTTGTTCCCTAATTTTTAGTTAGCAAGAAATAACTGTAAGATCTTTAGTGCGAAAATCTTCAGCTGGGATTAGAGAGTCATTTTCACATACGTCCATGTTCAGCCCATTTTACATAATACAACAATTACACTTTGTATTTTGTACTTATAAGTACGAATGTATGTGTTTTTGCACAGCCAGTGTACTTAAATTACGTTTTACGCTGTGCGTATTTAATACGTTTTATTCCTGTGTAATTTACATACAAATTTTAGTTGTTGATAAAATACGATTTTTGGTGAAGAACTTTGTTACAATTTCTGAAGCACCTTAAAAATAGAATTATTTTTCTGTGGATTTATGTGTGAATGGTTTCATTCATTTTGTAAGATTTTTAAAATACAAATTTTATTGTGTACTTATGTAATGTATTCATCGCCTCCCCGTACAAAAACGCAGTATATGCCCCTTAGCAAGACATCCTGTTTTCAGGGTAAAAAGTGGCTTTAGATCATTCCACCAGGGAAATAGAAGTACTGGCGAGGATTCTCATAGAATCTCACCAGCCCAGAAACCTACAGATTATTGGTTCCTTGATCAGTGCAGGAGTCACTAACTGGCCACAGGGGTATGTGACTGCAAAACAACCAAACTTAAACTTAATCTCAGGTAATAATCTTTGTCACTGAATTTATATTTTAATTTTTTTTACTGGAAGCAAAAACTATACAACAGGAGATGGGTACTTTAGATCAGGGGTCCCCAACCCCTGGGCAATGGACCGGTACTGATCCATGACCTGTTAGGAACCAGGCCGAGTAACAGGAGGTGAGCGGCGGGTGAGTGAGCAAAGCTTCATCTGTATTTATAGCTGCTCCCCATTAGCGCCTGAGCTCCGCCTCCTGTCAGATTAATGGCGGCATTAGATTCTTATAGGAGCGCGAACCCTACTGTAAATTGCGCATGCGAGGGATCTAGGTTTTGCACTCCTTATGAGAATCTAATGCCTGATGATCTAAGGTGGAGCTGATGCCATGATGCTAGTGCTAGGGAGCAGCTGCAAATACAGATTATCATTAGCAGAGAGGTTTGACTGCACAGAGACCATAATAAATCAATGGCTTGCAGACTCATATCAGAACCCTATCAGTAAGTGGCATGTGACAGTTAAGACTGGTGGCAGCCGGCTTTATAGTGGCAAGTGAGTTGATGTACTTCAATTGTTTTTGTCAAAAGTTTTTCTCTTGTATAAATTTGTTTCCTTTGCTCTTGATCTGACATCACATAATTATAAGGTAAAAATGTAGTAATATAAAAGGTGCAATACTCACAAGAATGTCTTACATTCAAAAGTCACATCTTTGCAGATCGGGACAAGCTTAAAAAATCCTTGACAGCCAGTCATCAATATGATGCCACTTTGAAGAGAACAGTCAAATACAGAGCACTGCTGCAAACAGTGCTTTGCTCTGGATGCACTGTGTTAAGGAAAACATACACAGCGCAGACACAGCACAGTGCTGTTTTAAAAGAGCAGCCTGATGTGAAACAGTGCAGATGTCTGGTACTTTCTGCAGGCATACTGCATTTTCTGCGATGACATCTCTAATCACAGCATGTTCTGCCTTGAGGTTATCAATGTTGCTTAGTTCCCATGAAACATTATATGGCATCAGTGTTTGTAACTATGTATAACAGTTCTATAAACATTGTTGACACTTCTGCTGTCAGATGGCTAAGGACACATGCACGCTCCTGAGCTCAATAAGGATTACTGCTTACAAAGCACACCTAGGGATCTAAGTAAAATTGATAATAGAAGAATTGCAAAGTTGTTTAAAAATGTTGTCCTCTACAATGCAAGTAAGTTTATTTTTGTCTATACTGTCCCTTTAACATCCTTTTTACTGCAGTTATTTTCCAATAGCCAAAATCCACCCACTATTTTCCTTATTTAGAGGAACCAATCTGGGCTTTAGTTCTCAGACAACAAGACTAGCCCCAGCTGTAGTGTTAGTGTAGAGTGCATTGCTTTGCAGTTGGTATCAGATATATAGTTAGCCTTGATACGTCAGCAGGGTGTAGTTTAACTTCTGGGAATTAGAAATTACTCAATTTTCAATTACACGAAAAGGAAAATATAATGCTAAGTTGTTTCATTACACATAACATAATCTCAATATGTTTACTGTCCCTTTAACCCAGGGCACTTGCACAAGGTATCAGTCACTTTTACGTCCTGTTAATTTCTTTCTCTTTATGTCAGACCTCTTTGGTTCTGAGGTTACCGCTTCAGGCTAGTATTTAAAGTGAAACTACTTTTATGGTACATTAAAGTTAGTTTTTTTCCGCATCTAAAAGTTGGAATTTTAAAGATATATATAGCTTAATTGTAATCAGAGGATGAAAGGACGGGTATGCACATTTTTCTAAGACTCTAAACTGGTAAAGGTTTAAAAAAAAAAAAAAAAGTAAAATAATAATTCTTCTACAAACTGTTAAAAATACTTACTGTGAATGAAAAACAAAAATACAATATTGTTTTTTACGCACACCCACAATATAACAATCTGCCACTGTAAACACAGTTACATCTCATACAAAACCAATAAATCTATCTTTTTTTTTTTTAAGTTTTCATATAAATTCATTCACTTTTGTCTGTTGCCCTGGCTAACCTGATTTTAGAAACTTGATAATCTGTACTATTTTACTTAAAGTATTGGTAAATCTAATGAACCAATCAATATAAACATTTCAGTTTACTTATACCTAGATTACGAGTTTTGCGTTACGGTTTTAACGCTGAAAAAATGGCCATTTCAGCGTAAAAAAAAAAAAAAGTAATGCAGCCATTACGAGTCGTGTTGGTATAGCTGTACTGCAAGCATTTTAGCCTGTAACGCAATGTCAATCACGCACTAAAAATTTTTACGTTTTTGCGTGGGATTTCCATAGTGCCTGTATTACAGGTCAGGTTTCACAAAACTCATAACTAAAATGTTACAAAGTACACTAACCCCCACAAACTACCTATTAACCCCTAAACCAAGGCCCTCCCGCATCGCAAACACCATTTAAAATGTATTAACCCCTAATCTGCTGCTGCTCACATCCCGCCACTATAATAAAGTTATTAACCCCTATTCTGCCGCTCCCCGACACTGCTAACTAAAGCTATTAACCCCTAAATCATCAGCTCCCCCACATCGCCACTAATAAATTAAACTATTAACCCCAAAACCTATCACCCCCTAACTTTAAATTAAAATTACAATATTCCTATCTTAAAATAAATAAAAACTTACCTGTGAAATTAAAAAAACCTAAGTTTAAACTAACAATTAACCTAACATATCTATTATACTAAACCATTATATTAAAATTAAAATAACTACCAATTAAAAAAACTAAATTACACATTAAAAAAACTAACACTACTAAAAAAATAAAGTCTAAAATTACAAAAAATACTAAATTACGAAAAATAACAAACACTAAATTACGAAAAATAACAAATGAAATTATCAAAAATAAGAACAATTACACCTAATCTAATAGCCCTATAAAAATAAAAAAGCCCCCCCAAAATAAAAAACCCTAGCCTACAATAAACTACCAATAGTCCTGAAAAGGGCCTTTTGTAGGGCATTGCAATAAAGAAATCAGCTCTTTTACCTGTAAAAAAAATACAAAAACCCCCCAACAGTAAAACTCACCACCCAACCAAAATAAAAAAACTAACTGTAACAAAAATCTAACCTACCCATTGCCCTGAAAAGGGCATTTGTATGGGCATTGGCGGAATAGGGGTTAATAACTTTATTATAGTGGCGGCAATGTCGGGAGCGGCAGATAAGGGGTTAATAACTTTATTTATGTGTCGTTGATGTTGGGGCGGCAGATTACGGGTGTTTACACTTGGGGTTTATGTTAGGGTGTTAGGTTTAAACATAACTTTTTTTCCCCCATAGACATTAATGGGGATGCGCTATGAAGCTTTTCATTCTGTGCTTCAGGTGTTAGTTTTTTTTTCTAACACTCTCTCCCCATTGATGTCTATAGGAAAAGCGTGCACAAGGATGTATTCTGAGCCCTTGGATTTTGTGCGGTATGGAACTTATCGCCAACATATCACATGCACAAGAAGGCTTTTCAGAAACTTGTAATGGCAGCACTATGGGGGGTGAAATAACGCAACTTTTGTTGCATTCATTTCGCAATCTCTCTAGCGCAAAACTTGTAATCTAGGCGCTAGTGATTAAAGGGATATGAAACCCCCAAAAAAATATTTTGTGATTTAAACAAAGATATACAGTATATACATACAGATATATATATATATATATATATATATATATATATATATATATATATATATATATATATATATAGATATACAGTATCTCACAAAAGTGAGTATACCCTCACATTTTTGTAAATATTTTACTATATCTTTTCATGTGACAACACTGAAGAAATTACACTTTGCTACAATGTAAAGAAGTGAGTGTACAGCCTGTATAACAGTATAAATTTGCTGTCCCCTCAAAATAACTCAACACACAGCCATTAATGTCTAAACCATTGGCAACAAAAGTGAGTACACCCCTAAGAGGAAATGTCCAAATTGGGCCCAATGTGTCAATATTTTGTGTGGCCACTATTATTTTCCAGCACTGCCTTAACCCTCTTGGGCATGGAATTCACCAGAGCTTCACAGGTTGCCACTGGAGTCCTCTTCCACTCCTCCATGACAACATCACAGAGATAATGGATATTAGAGACCTTGCGCTCCCCCCACTTTCCGTTTGAGGATGTCCCACAGATGCTCAATAGGGTTTAGGTCTGGAGACACATGCTTGGCCAGTCCATCACCTTTACCCTCAGCTTCTTTAGCAAGGCAGTAGTCATCTTGGAGGTATTTTTGGGGTTGTTATCATGTTGGAATACTGCCCTGCGGCCCAGTCTCTGAAGGGAGGGGATCATGCTCTGCTTCAGTATGTCTCAGTACATGTTGGCATTCATGGTTCCCTCAATGAACTGTAGCTCCCCAATGCCGGCAGCACTCATGCAGGACCAGACCATGATACTCCCACCACCATGCTTGACTGTAGGCAAGACACAGTTACCTTTGTACTCCTCACCTGGTTGCCACCACACACGCTTGACACCATCTGAACCAAATAAGTATCTTGGTCTCATGGGACCACAGGACATGGTTCCAGTAATCCATGTCCTTAGTCTGCTTGTCTTCAGCAAATTGTTAGCAGGATTTCTTGTGCATCATCTTTAGAAGAGGCTTCCTTCTGGGACAACAGACATGCAGACCAATTTGATGGAGTGTGTGGTGTATGGACTGAGCACTGACAGGCTGACCCCCATCCCTTCAACCTCTGCAGCAATGCTGTCCGCACTCATACGTCTATTTCCCAAAGACAACCTCTGCACGTGCACTCAACTTCTTTGGTCGACCATGGTGGGGCCTGTTCTGAGTGGAACCTTTCCTGTGAAACCCCTGTTTGGTCTTGCCCACCGTGCTGCTGTTCAGTTTCAGGGTATTGGCAATCTTCTTATAGCCTAGGCCATTTTTATGTAGAGCAACAATTTTTTTTTTCAGATCCTCAGAAAGTTCTTTTGTTGAATTTCCAGTGACCAGTATGAAAGAGTGTGAGAGTGATAACACCAAATTTAACACACCTGCTCCCCATTCACACCTGAAACCTTGAGTCACATGACACCGGTGAGGGAAAATGGCTAATTGGGCCCAATTTGGACATTTCTACTTAGGAGTGTACTCGCTTTTCTTGCCAATGGTTTAGACATTAATGGCTGTGTGTTGAGTTATTTTGAGGGGACAGTAAATTTACACGGTTATACAGGCTGTACACTCACTACTCACTACTTTACATTGTAGCAAAGTGTAATTTCTTCAGTGTTGTCACATGAAAAGATATAATAAAATATTTACAAAAATGTGAGGGGTGTACTCACTTTTGTGAGATACTGTATATATACATATATTAAATTACATTAAAATTGAATAAATTATATTTCATGTGTCAATGTCTTTAAAGGGCTCAAAAGTATACATATAGATATATATACATTATATATATATATATATATATATATGTGTATATATATATATATATACATATTTACACATATAAACACATATAAATACACACACATATATATATATACACATATTTAAATATATATATATATATATATATATATATATATATATATATATATATATATATATATATATATATACACACACATACATAATAGCCCTTCCTAGTCAAATACCCTGTCATATACCATATCCCTTTTAACCCTTAAAATATATTTTTATTAATATTATTATGATTTTTTTTTTAAATCAGAAGGTGTATACGTGTGTGTAATAGTTTTTTTTTTATGTGTTTTATGTTGTTTTTTGTGCAACTTTTTTTAATCTGTATGAGATTAGCAGGTTGGATGGTAAACTTGATGCATATTATGCAACTCACTTCTCAAGTATTCCACCAATATAAATAAACATTACCATACTGCTTGCAAGTCTTGGACTTGAATATTTATGATTCGTTACTATGGGAACTGTATGATTTGGTAGAAGAATACTAAGTTATGCATCAGTATCCATAAATTACTTAATTAATGTGATAAATATATAAAGGTCTTCCCTAATCTTCTCCATGGCTATTTGACATGATATTTCAATCTCTTTCTCTCTCCCACCTCTCTCTCTCTCTCTAGCAAACCTCTGGTTTATACCATTCTGAATAATTTGCCATTCCTGATCTACCAGCAATTCACAAAGCTCTTAGTAACACTGCACACAGTGACAGCACACCATCAGTTAGTACACTTTACTCCACTTATTTTTTTTCCATCTAATTCTAATGGAAGGCATGACAAATACTGGACACTATGAGCTTATAAATGTATGTTTTTAGACGTTGGCATGAACATGTATTATCAGAAAAGTCCAAAACAGCAGCACTCCAAAGTATCAAAAATACTTATTTCAACAGAGCAACAGACAAAAAAATTCATGACGTTTCGGTCAGCAGACCTTAATCATGTGATTTACAGCATACATACAACCTACTTCCTTTATACCCAATAATGGGAGAGGCTACTAGAAACACACAGGTAACCTTCAGCAAGTAACTTGCTGAATGTATATATTCAATCAGGTAAACTGTTTCCTCAAAGATCAGGCTGTATATTTAAAAGAGTATATATATATCTCATATTATATTACACTCAAATTATTTACACAATAAAAAACCATCTCTAATAGTAAAGGTCAAAACTAAATTATCATACAAATTCAATGCATTTTATATAGAATACAATGTCCTTTTATGCAGTTACACCATATGGATTATTATTATTATTATTATTATTATTAACCAGAGCTATAGTATGTGATTTAACTATTCATCTGACTTTTCAGTTGACATATGTGCTTTTGTAATATGAGGGTTGACAAATCCATAGAACACTTGGAGGGACTGAAAGAATATTTAGGGCTCGATTTATCAAGCGAGGGCGAAAAGGGGCATACATATTTGCCCCTGTCTGCCCCTGCTCGCCTCTGGTGGGCAGCAAACCGCTGCCAGAATTTACCATTGCAAGCAAGCGCTATTTTGCATTTACGTGCAACACCCTCCTGCCTGCGCACAGCCAATAACATGTGGGCAGGAGCTGTCAATCTTCCTAAGAGGTGGAGAAGAGGTTAGGAAGCATTGGTCTGATGACCGCTGCTTGATAAATACTGACTGCAGGTTCTCTTGTGTGAATCTGCAGTCGTAGGGGAGGCGAAGACTTCAGAAACCGAGCCCTTAGAAATCAGCTAAATCAATTGATAGAGGCCATCTGGCTGCCATTACCTGATTAGACTTGATACAGTAAGTATAACATATTTTCAATATTTTTTTACAGGATACATAAATGTTAAGTTTCAGCACCACACATGCCCATCTCTTTGATGAGTCTTAGCCTAATACACATTTAATGTGTGGACAGTGTATTCATTTTTCTTTGAATTTACATTCCACATCTTTTTCTCAACATGTTGTGTTGAACACGCCAGCTTCCAGTATTTCCTTTTCAACTGGAATTTCCCATTAGTTTGCTCCTGCGGTGACAGACTTGCTTGTAGTAATGTAGGTTAAAATCTGACATACAAGAAGGATATTATCACTGAAGTAATATATTTCTTTTGGCTCACAAATATTATTTTCAACATAAAACATCTGGATTCAAATCAATAATAAGGACCAGCTAGAAGATCACATTTGCCTCCAAAAGACTTTGATATCTAACCCTTAAATAACTACAAGTGTGCTTTTATATACTGCCTTGGGTTGTGTTTGTCTCTAGGAGGTTATGACTTGAGGTCCTTCAGCTGTAATAACTGAGGTGATATTAGTAAGAGGAACTGTAGATTACACTCTGCTTATTTTAGTAAATATGAATTATTTAAAATGGACCACACAACAAAGTAGGTTGTAATAAATCTGAAGGACAATTTTCTAGGAATTAAGAGAATTTCAGGCAAATCATACATTTCTCCAGTGTGTGTGTGCACATGTGAACTATATGTATACTGTATATAGTTATAAATTAACACTTCTATTATGATTTATGATCGACTCTCAAAAATTCTATTAGCATTATGATGAACTCAAAAAATTAACTGTAAACTATGTAACATGAATCTCACCATATAACATAATATTAAAGATCTCTGTGAAACTCACTCTACAGTGTTAGAGGCTTGTGCTATGTAAATATCTTTAAAAAAGGTTGAAAGATCTTCTTGACTCATGCTTGTAACACAAACACTCTGTTGTAAGGAATAAAATACTTAACAATTAAAAGTAAATTTGAATACATAATACTACCTTTGACAGCTGTTTGTAGGTTGTTATAATCCCCCTCTCGTAAACTCTAAGGGGTCGATTTATCAAGTGTCAGGCGGACATGATCCCCTGTAGCGGATCATGTCCGCCTGACATCGATGAATGCTGACAGCATACGCTGTCTGCATTTATCATTGCACAAGCATTTAATGTGAAATACTTGTGCAATACTGCCCCTTGCACATTCGCTATCAGGGGGTGTCAATCATCCTGATCATATCCGATAGGGATGATTGCTGTCTGTTGTGGAAACTGCTTCATTCGCAGCTTGATAAATCGGCCCATGTGTACCATGTCTGCGAAATTAAATGTACCCACATACTGGAGTATGTTTTGTACACCTGCCCTTCCTAATGCACATGCAAGAAGCATACTTACATACATGTTTAATAGCCATGCTCTATGTTTCAGTTTACATTTTCCGTGACTTTAAGTCCAAAGTGACTTTTGATGTTGATTTGGAGCAATACATTGGTTTGAAGAACTTGATGTTAGCTGTCTTACCCTGGGACATAAAATTAACCTTATATTGTTATCTAGTTGTAGCTGAGAGAAATGTAAGTAGTCTCTCTATGGTTATTACATTATTTTTACTTTTCTTTTTGAAGGGAAATACAACTATAAAGAATTAGCTACTTTGTTACTCTCAGATTCATTTTAAGAGGGGAAACATTAACGTGTACCATTTTATTTAATTGCTAAACAATGTATTATTTACATATTTTCCATCCTATTTTCTAAAGTGTAACTTAATTGCTAAAAGCTTAAGATAATTAAATAACAATATTTAAAAAATCTTATAATAGCCATTATTAAAGGTGCATGAAACCCAAACATTTCTCATGATTTAGACAGATCATGTGAGTTTAAACAACTTTCCAATTTACTGCTATTATTTAATTTGCTTCATTCTCTTGGTACCCTTAGTTGAAAAGCATATCTAGGTACCTCACAAGCAGCAATACATTACTGGGAGCTAGCACTGATTGGTGGCTGCACATTAATGTCTCTTTTCATTGGTTCAACAGATATGTTCAATGAGCTCCCAGTAGCTAGCATAGCTGCTCCTTCAACAAAGGATACAAAGAGAATTGGGCCATTTTGATAATAGAAGTAAACTGAGAAGTTGTTTTAAATCACATGTGCTATATAAATGATGAAAGAAAACTTTGAGGGGTCCTTTCAATTTGTTTTTTGTTTTTCTGGGTTGCATTAAACAGATAAATGATAATCAGCAATAGGATGCCAGGCTGCTGCCCTGAAACTTCTCCTTTGCTTTCCATTATTGCAAAACCGAGAGAGTGATCGGATCATGATCTCAAGCTTTAACATGCTCTGTTTGCGACACAAATTATTGAGTGGGATATGCTAAAAAAAAAGGAAAAGGACATTGTGCAATGAATCAGGGAGTGAGTCTTCTTGGAAAGCAGACAAATTATTTTGTTTTTAACAAATATTTATCTATGAATAAGGGATTTACTTGACTGTTAAATAAGAGTTGCAAGTAAAATATCAGAAATAGAATAAAACATCCACATGTTAATCCTCTATATATCCTATAAATAAAGCATATTGGCCCACACTGGATGGGATTATCTTTATTATCATAATCCTGCATGCTCTATACTGCAACAGTTTAGTTCTGGAATGTTATGAACACAAAACAATTAAGGATTTCATGGTATAGAAATATAAGGGGCATCCAAATATTCAAATTTTGAATATGTAACTCTGGGTCTTCAAAAGAGCTGCTCATCCCTTAACCCATATACTGGACCCAAATCAAACGTGTTTACATTTATTGTTTTTTTAAGATGCAAATTTGCAATTTTTCTTACAAAGTAGGGTATTTAGGTCACAGGAAACCTCTAATTACTGGATTGTGTCCCTGGTTGCCATTTGCCCACTGGTTATTTCAAGTGACCACTACTTAAAGGGACACTGTACACTAGATTTTTCATTGCATACATGTTTTGTAGATGATCCATTGATGATCCATTGATATAGCCTGACTGGGAGCGTTTTTGTAAAAATGCATAGTTTTGCTTATTTTGAAATAACATTGTGTTGATTTTCAGACTCCTAATCAAGCCCCAAAGTTTTAGATTTATACTGATGTCTACAGATTTATGATGGCTCCTGTTTGTCTAATGGGTCTTTTCATATGCAGGGAAGGGGGATTCTTCCTGCTTTACAAGCCAATTTCAGTAGGTGTTCCAGCCTAACCTCATCAACAGTGCTAAATTGGGAGCTTCTAAGTAAGTTTTTAAAAGGTTTTTATATCACTATCTGTGCATTTTCTTCTTTATAGTAGTGTCTCTTACATGCAGTTATATGAAAATTGGTGTATACTGCCCCTTTAAACAACAGATCATGTCACAACTCTCTTAGACAGTCTCTATGTAGAGAGATCAATTTCCAACAGGTGGAACAGAGACCACAGAGCAGCAGATGCTGCCCTTTACAGAAGTAAGCCACCTGATCCAACCTCCTACACACAGGGCAGGACAAAGACCCTCCAGAGAGAGGAAACCCCAACTCATAAGGAAGATAAACTATCCCCTCCAAAGGGAAGGGCACAGATAAGAACAGCGTACATGTCCACAAAACATGAAGCCATAGTATGATCAAAACACGGATCAAATGAAAAATCATCCAGACTCCACTGTTGACCCAACAGAGAAAAAACTCACCATAAAGGAGCACACTCCATCTGAAGGACAAGTCAGGCCTTAAAGTTTATAACCAGTACCCAAAGGTGGATGTGAACTCTGGGCCTACCTGCTTGCAAGCCCAATGAGCTAGCCCCTATGTCGCAACATAGGGTCCCTGAAAAAAATTGGGTCGTCTCGAACCAGTCCTCATAAGTCTCCAGACATCCAAGAAGGATCCAAGACAAGAACTCCGCAATCCCACAATCATCCTAGAATGAACAATACACTCAGGGAACACAAGATACCCCGTTTGAAGCAATCAGACCTCACAGGGGATGATAACCGGGAAATCCGGAGAATGGATACAGGACTCACTCGTAATTCCCAACCCAAAGGGAAGAGAACACACTTAGCCAGAGGTCAACAACCCCCCCAGCAAGGTATTAGGCCACAACAAAGTCACGCAATTTCTCTAGAGCCCAAAGGCCCCAAAGGCAGCACTAAGGGAAATGAAAACGATAACAGAGTCACCCGAAAGAGAGTAGAAAGGAAGGCTTGTCTTGTTCCAGAGGACCACACCCAAGGGAGAAGAATGCAAAGCATCCCGAACCCAGGCAGAAAAACATCCCCTAAGCAAAGAGCTTGGAAAAAGAGACAACACCTCCTATTGCCCCTGATATGGAGATGACTAACTCCCGAAGGAAGAGAGAGCCTCACGGCCTTCACTTCCTAATTAAGTGGCCAAAGCCACCAGGAAAAACGGACTAAGTCCAGAAAGTCTCGGCCCAAAGGAAGAGAACCTCTAAAAGGAACAAGTCCTAAAAGCACACTTCCAAAGAGACCATGAAAGGCAAAACCATAAGAACGGCGGTATGAAGGACCTAAATCCTTCAAGCCTCTAACCCACAATGGGAAGGAACACTCTAGTTCCCAAAAAATTCGGAAATGACTGAGCATGTCGCTGCGGATCTCAACTGAATCCCGGCCCACTAGATTGAAATGCGAATGAGGACTGAACCATCCCTCATGCCCCTAAGCAACCACGGACCCTACCAGTCCTCTCAGGATGCTAGTTGCAGCTTGTAAAATAAAACAAGAAAACCACACAAATCATATTGTGATCACTAGGCGCCCTCACCGGACCAACCGGACGTAAAAAGGTGCCACATGTCTGAACTAGGCCTCAAAGACAGAAGGATTTGTACCCAGTCAGGACCAGCCTGAAACCAAGGCCCCCAGCACTGTCAAGGACACATAGAGTCTCCCCCAATGATGGAGGGATAAAGAACAGTCAGACAGACTTTTGTAAATAGTGCAACCACAAAATAGCAAATATCAATTCTAGAGAGGAAAGTTCCCAAAGGAAACATCACACCACAACATGAGCTTTAGACCAAATAAAAATCCTCCTTACCGGATGAAAATAAAATATAAGGCAACCCGTAGGTTATCGCCCAGGAAGAACAGACAGACCTGCAGGACGAGCCCAACCGGGGTCCGAGACTTCCAAGATTAGAACTGGAAAAGGATACACAAATAAAGACTATAAGAAGATTACTTCATCCCCTTATGTCTATGTATGCAAGCCAGATGAAGAGTAAGAATGAAAATCCCCAGATCCATTAAGAGTGGGATCAACCAGCAATGCCAAAACGTGCCTTAGTAGGACACGAAGGAGCACCTGTCTATAACGAAAGGCGCAACATACCTCCGCCGGGACAAAAGGAAACAACGGCCCACAAAGGTTGTCCCCTTGGCAGTTGCTCCCCCGGAAGGCTGAACTGGACCAGGCAATCTCACGCCTGACGAGCCCAGGTTAACAAAACACGGACAATATCGTAAGCACACTCCTAGGAGGTGCAGATGCGCCAGCTACAAAAATATTGCCATGCGGAACCGTAACCTCCGGTGGGAACAGGCCACACTCCCTCGAAAGGATAAGTAGCGTTTGGGTTACCTGCATGCGTAGTAAGAGTTGATGGTAGGGAACTCGTCTTGTGAGAAATAGAATCCCCAGAGACGGATGACTAATTGGGCACCCGATTCCCCCGATACCGAGGAACAGAGCACTCTAAAACGGCATTCGGAACATAACTGATGGGCATGTATCACCCGTGCCAATTCATATTATTCGCAAGAAGTAGAGTCTGAATCAGAGACATCCGTCTCCAAGAATCCTCCATAACTGGAACACTGCCGCCTCCAGAGAACCAGATACCAGTGAGGATTTATCCATCGCCACATGGTCAGGAAAACAGAAATGGAGATATTAACCCTTGATTCCTAGATACAAAAAGGAGCCTTACTGAGACCCTATGTTAAAGTTATCCCCGAAAGGTTGTAACCTCTCTTGGATAAACAGTTGAAATTACAATACATCCATGATGAAAGTAAAATTAAACGATCTAACCGGAATCTACGCCGTGGAAAAGGAACACGGCTCTTCAAGTGTGACAGATAGTAGCGTCACTTCTGCCATGGACTTGAGAGAAAAAAGCAGGCAGCGAAACTCATCAACTCTGATTGCTTGTGGAGTTAAAATGAGTCGGGATGGTTTCGCAGAAAGACTCTCCCTGCATCTCCGGACTCTCACTGAGAGGCTGACAGGACTACTTAAAACTCCAGTCCCATGCCGAAGAGTACTACCCTCCATAAGAGACTATCGAAAGCTTCTGACACTTCATTGCCAACCTCCTGGGACGAAAAACAAAGAATGACTGGGGGATGAGAGAAGTGGGAGGAGTATTTAAGCCTTTGGCTGGGGTGTCTTTGCCTCCTCCTGGTGGCCAGGTTCTTATTTCCCAAAAGTAATGAATGCAGCTGTGGACTCCATTTATGAAGAAAAGTACCTTTCTTCTGCCGCAGCTTTACTGCTGAAATAAGCATCTCTGGCCGCCCAAGGCACAAAATATATATCTATACCTATATACAAAATCTATATGAATATATTGACATATATATATATAGATATATATAGATACATATTGTATATACATACAGATATATTAAGAAATATTTATTAAAAAAAGAAAAACAATTTCTATCAGTATTTCTATTCAAAACACAATAACACACATTAAAAAAGAATAAAAATGATATTGCATGCTTAAAGGTATTTGACTGGGAAAGGCTCAAAAGTGTGTATGTATATATATATATATATATATATATAGTGTATACATGCATGTTTATATGTATGTGTGCGCATACATACAGGGAGTGCAGAATTATTAGGCAAATGAGTATTTTGACCACATCATCCTCTTTATGCATGTTGTCTTACTCCAAGCTGTATAGGCTCGAAAGCCTACTACCAATTAAGCATATTAGGTGATGTGCATCTCTGTAATGAGAAGGGGTGTGGTCTAATGATATCAACACCCTATATCAGGTGTGCATAATTATTAGGCAACTTCCTTTCCTTTGGCAAAATGGGTCAAAAGAAGGACTTGACAGGCTCAGAAAAGTCAAAAATAGTGAGATATCTTGTAGAGGGATGCAGCACTCTTAAAATTGCAAAGCTTCTGAAGCGTGATCATCGAACAATCAAGCGTTTCATTAAAAATAGTCAACAGGGTCGCAAGAAGCGTGTGGAAAAACCAAGGTGCCCATGAACTGAGAAAAGTCAAGCGTGCAGCTGCCAAGATGCCACTTGCCACCAGTTTGGCCATATTTCAGAGCTGCAACATCACTGGAGTGCCCAAAAGCACAAGGTGTGCAATACTCAGAGACATGGCCAAGGTAAGAAAGGCTGAAAGACGACCACCACTAAACAAGACACACAAGCTGAAATGTCAAGACTGGGCCAAGAAATATCTCAAGACTGATTTTTCTAAGGTTTTATGGACTGATGAAATGAGAGTGAGTCTTGATGGGCCAGATGGATGGGCCCGTGGCTGGATTGGTAAAGGGCAGAGAGCTCCAGTCCGACTCAGACGCCAGCAAGGTGGAGGTGGAGTACTGGTTTGGGCTGGTATCATCAAAGATGAGCTTGTGGGGCCTTTTCGGGTTGAGGATGGAGTCAAGCTCAACTCCCAGTCCTACTGCCAGTTTCTGGAAGACACCTTCTTCAAGCAGTGGTACAGGAAGAAGTCTGCATCCTTCAAGAAAAACATGATTTTCATGCAGGACAATGCTCCATCACACGCGTCCAAGTACTCCACAGCGTGGCTGGCAAGAAAGGGTATAAAAGAAGAATATCTAATGACATGGCCTCCTTGTTCACCTGATCTGAACCCCATTGAGAACCTGTGGTCCGTCATCAAATGTGAGATTTACAAGGAGGGAAAACAGTACACCTCTCTGAACAGTGTCTGGGAGGCTGTGGTTGCTGCTGCACGCAATGTTGATGGTGAACAGATCAAAACACTGACAGAATCCATGGATGGCAGGCTTTTGAGTGTCCTTGCAAAGAAAGGTGGCTATATTGGTCACTGATTTGTTTTTGTTTTGTTTTTGAATGTCAGAAATGTATATTTGTGAATGTTGAGATGTTATATTGGTTTCACTGGTAAAAATAAATAATTGAAATGGGTATATATTTGTTTTTTGTTAAGTTGCCTAATAATTATGCACAGTAATAGTCACCTGCACACACAGATATCCCCCTAAAATAGCTATAACTAAAAACAAACTAAAAACTACTTCCTAAACTATTCAGCTTTGATATTAATGAGTTTTTTGGGTTCATTGAGAACATGGTTGTTGTTCAATAATAAAATTAATCCTCAAAAATACAACTTGCCTAATAATTCTGCACTCCCTGTATTTACACATATAAACACATAAATACACATGTATACACTTATATACTTACATACACACTTAAATACTGTGTATATATATATATATATATATATATATATATATATATATATACTGTATATATATTGGAGCCCTTTCTAGTCAATATATAAATTTAATAAACTGCTGTGTTTTAGAGAGTGCATGGCATTGGGACAGTGACCTTGACATCAGTGACGTGCATTCATAGGAGGCAGGTGATGCAGCACCTCCCCTGGCCAATGTGTGTAATTACACTCTTTAAGAAAAATAATAAAATATTTTTTTGGTCATCAAAGGTGACCCCCCTACCCCCCACCACCGCCACCCGCCGCTGTGCCCAACTGCCCAAATTCTGATCTCAAGTTACAGTACATCACACACATACATTCATATTGCGCAAGGAAGTAGAGGCTGTGAGCCGTTCAGCTACCCTTCCGTTGTGCAATATGAATGTATTTTTTGTATGGGCTGCTAGAGACTGCCACACAGTGGCGGTAAGCTTAATGCTCATCTCTTTTGCAGCCCATACCGCTCCCACCGGAGGCTGGTCTCTAGAAGCCTCCGGAGCCCCTCAGCCAATCAGACAGGAGCATGTCTGACTCTGGGACTGCGGTGAGCAGGAATGCGAGGCACGGAGTGTCACCTGTCACGTGTGTGCGTGCTGGTTCAATTGTAGGCTCAGCCAGGTCGTCAGGTCACGTGAGAGCTCAGAGCTAGTGCCGAGTGACTGAGTGCCGTGCATCATCTGCATCCATTCCACAACTCCCCTCCAGACCAGTCGTGACTGAGTCATCTGAGTGAGACTCAGAGAGGCTGGCTAGCGCTAGCCAGTCAGTCAAGTCACTGTCAGAAGTGAAGTCGGTGGCTTATTCAAAGGAGCTTGTGGGGTGTCGTGACGTGACCATCAGTGAGTGGTGTCTTCTCTACTGGTGTTCAACTTCTTAATCAGGTTAGTGACCAAAACGTTTAGCAGGGCATTATGAATGGTATTGCCTGCAGCACACGTTCTCTAGCTGGCATTTTTATCATAGTAAATATAGGTTTTTAGTTTTAAAATAAATAAAAATGACAATTAAATGCAAAATGAATCAGATATCAACCCAGAATTAAACAGTAAAGGTAACATACATGGACTGGTAATACTACAATGTGCAACACTCAACACTCACACTGTGCTGCGTGAGTGTGATCTGTAAAGGCGCCTGAACTGATTACTAAAGTCATTTAACTGTATTACACATTGAGACATGAGTTTGTCACTGTATCTCTGACAGCAGCAGTGCTCTGTAATTATCATGTTAGGTAACAAGTATGGAGGTCATATGCTGGGGCTCTCACATTCAAACCTTTGTCACTCTCCTCAGTGTTTTATAGATAGTGGTCACTACTTATATGTGCCCAAACCTCAAATCATCCTGTCTAAACCCCAGACAGCACTAACACCTCCTGAGACCAAGGGGCTGATTCCATGTGGCAAAATGCTGGCAGGTGTATGAGTAACACATGCTGGTGTGCCCTTAGATACAACTAATGCTTTATTGGTATACTAATCCTAAAGCCCGTTCACACAGGCCATTTTTTGCAGTACAGTGGTCCGACCCCTTGCTATCTCTCTATCCTCTCTTTTGTGCTCTCTCCACCTCTCTTTTGCGCTCTCTCCCCCTCTCTTTTGCGCTCTCTCTCGCTCCCCCTCTCTTTTGCTCTCTCTCTCTCGCTCCACCTCTCTTTTGCTCTCTCTCTCCCCCTTCTCTTTTGATCTCTCTCCCCCACTCTTTTGTGCTCTCCCCCTCTCTTTTGCGCTCTCTCTCGCTCCACCTCTCTTTTGCTCTCTCTCTCCCCCCTCTCTTTTTGCTCTCTCCCCCTCTCTTTTGCTCTCTCTCCTCCTCTCTTTTGTGCTCTCTCCCCCTCTCTTTTGCGCTCTCTCCTGCTCTCTTTTGCGCTCTCTCTCGCCCCACCTCTCTTTTGCTCTCTCTCTCCCCTCTCTTTTGCTCCCTCTCTCTTTTGCTTTCTCTCCCCCCTCTCTTTTGCTCTCTCTCCCCCTCTCTTTTGTGCTCTCTTCCCCTCTCTTTTGCACTCTCTCCCCCTCTCTTTTGTGCTCTCTCTCGCTCCACCTCTCTTTTGCTCTCTCTCTCCCCCCTCTCATTTTGCTCTCTCTCTCCTCCCTCTCTTTTGCTCTCTCTCCCCCACTCTTTTGTGCTCTCTCCCCCACTCTTTTGTGCTCTCTCCCCCTCTCTTTTGCGCTCTCTCTCGCTCCACCTATCTTGTGCTCTCTTTCTCCCCCTCTCTTTTTGCTCTCTCTCCCCCCTCTATTTTGCTCTCTCTCTCCCTCTCTTTTGTGCTCTCTCCCCCTCTTTTTTGCGCTCTCTCCCCCCTCTCTTTTGCTTTCTCTCCCCCTCTCTTTTGCTCTCTCTCCCCTGCTCTCTTTTGCTCTCTCTCCCCCTCTCTTTTGCGCTCTCTCTCCCCCTATCTTTTACACTCTCTCTCCCCCCTCTCTTTTGCGCTCTCTCCCCCCCTCTCGTTTGCGCTCTCTCTCCCCCTCTCTTTTGCTCTGTCTCTCTCTCCTTTTTTTTTGCTCTCTCTCTCTCCCCCTCTCTTTTGCTCTGTCTCTCTCCCCTCTCTTTTGCTCTCTCTCCATCCCTCTCTTTTGCTCTCTCCCCCCCTGCGTTCTCTCTCTATTTTGCTCTCTCTCCCCCCCTCTTTTGCGCGTTCTCTCTCCCCCTCTCTTTTGCGCTCTCTCTCTCCCCCTCTCTTTTGCGCTCTCTCCCCCCTCTCGTTTGCGCTCTCTCTCTCCCCCTCTCTTTTGCTCTGTCTCTCTCTCCTTTTTATTGCTCTCTCTCTCCCCCTCTCTTTTGCTCTGTCTCTCTCCCCTCTCTTTTGCTCTCTCTCCATCCCTCTCTTTTGCTCTCTCTCCATCCCTCTCTTTTGCTCTCTCTCCCCCTCTCTTTTTCTCCCTCTCCCCCCTCTCTTTTGCTCTCTATCCCCCTCTCTTTTTCTCTCTCTTTCCTCTATTCTGCTCTTTCCCCTCTATTTTGCTCTTTCCCTTCTATTTTGCTCTCCCCCCCCTCTCTTCTGCTCTCCCCCCTCTCTTTAGCTCTTTCCTATCTCTTTTTGTCTCTCCCCCTCTCTTTCTATTCCTCTCTGTCGCGCTGACCGCGCCCGACCACGCCCCCGCCACGCCCACACTCCTGCCCGGCCACGCCCAGTTTTACCGCAAACAGCATGGATTGTCAGGTAAGTCCAGGTGTGTTTGTCCTCGTGCTGTCTCTACTGCACATGACAGCTTCGGACAAACACACTTGGCCTTTTATATAATAGGATTACTTTATTAATTGTTCTGTGTGATAACTTCTTTCTGCTGTGCTGCTGACTTATGTTACCCTTTTATTGCTGCTCCTGAGCTTTCCTAGATAAACCTTTCAGCAAAGGATAACAAGAGAAGTAAGCAAATTAAATAATAGAAGTAAATTGTAAAGTTTCTAATTAATTGTATGCCTTATCTGAATCATGAAAGAAATATTTTAGGTTTAAATTTCCTACATTGTCCCTTTAATGTACTTCAATGCATATCCGAGAAGCTAATTTGTCCAAAAAATAAAGCATCCTATGCCTTTTTTTTTTTTTTTTAAAGGGATAGGAAATTCAAAATTAAACTTGAATGTTTTCAGGCAGGCATTTTAAGACTTTTAAATTCACTTCTATTTTCAAATGTGCTTTGTTATTTTAGCATCCCTTGTTGAAAAATAATATGCACATACCGTACACTAGTGGGGGCTAGTGATTGGCTAACTAGGTGTGTTCTGCTAGCTGCCAGTAGTGCAATACTGTTCCTTCAGCAAAGGATAACAAGAGAATGAAGCAAATTTGATAATATAAGTAAATTGGAAAGTTGTTTGAAATTGTATGTTCTATCCAAATCATGAAATAAAAATGTGGGGTTTCCTGTCCCTTTAAGTTGTATTTGAATAGGTGAATGTTAATTTGTTTTACAACATTAAAGGCGCTTTAAACACAATTTTTTTTCCCCATGTTTCAGATTTAAAAAAGATACACTATTGAACAACTTTACATTTTACTTCTGTTATCTTTTTTGCTTTCTTCTATTGTTATCTTTTGAAAAGCATACCTAGGTAGGCTAGGGAGCAGCAATGCACTACCGATACCGTCTGGTGATTGGTGGCTGCACTTATATGCCTCTTGTCATTGGCTCATTTAATGTGTTCAGTTTGCACCCAGTAGTGCATTACTGCATATCCTTCAACAAAGGATACCAAGAGAATCAAGCAAATTTAATAATAGCAGTAAATTGGACCTGCAACCTGCCAGTTTAATCGTAAATTTAGGCTGCCTCTGTCAGGTTCATATACGTGTTTCTCGGGCATATCATAGTGAGCGCCTCACCAGCCTCTGACTTCACTGCACGTCACTGCTTGACATGCATACTCATAAAGAGCTGCTGTTTGGGTTTTCTATTGTGCTCAACAGTGTTGTGCATTTACTTTTTTTGTGGGAGACTGCTGTGCAGACTATGAGTGCTAATTAAGGGTCCCCCTTGAGCGTTAACTGCGCTACAAGTAAGCTTTTTGCGCACAAGTTGAAAGTAAACTGTTTTTGCTTGCACACTAACCCGACTAGTACAAAAAGTCAGCGTTGGATATTGCACTCCAAAAAGTCAGCATTGGATATTGCACTCACAATAACCTATCCCCCATAGAAGTTAAAGGAGAAAAAAAAGTGGAAAACACCCTACTCGCACGCAAACCTGATTGCATATTCTCATGTACGCTAACCTGACATGAAATTATGAATATTTCACATTCTAGTGTTCTTTACACAGAAAAATATGTCCTATTTATTCTTAAATAAATATGTCTACATATATCTGATGGTATTTTGATACAATATATATCTATACCTTTATGTATGTGTATATATATATATATATATATATATATATACACATGATTATTTATTTATATATATATATATATATATATATACATATACACAGTATCTCACAAAAGTGAGTGCTCTGCATAAAGATGGCCTAGGCTATAAGAAGATTGCCAATACCCTGAAACTGAGCAGCAGCATGGTGGGTAAGACCATACAGCGGTTTCACAGGACAGGTTCCACTCAGAACTGGCCTCACCATGGTCGACCAAAGAAGTTGACTCAGATCCACACATACCCCATGGGGTATGTGTGGATCTGAGTGAACTTTCATTGAACATTCTCCTATGTCATTATTCCATAGTGGGAAATACTGTACTTAATTAAAAGTCCTTTGTTGAAAGATTTATAAGACTCAGTGGCTGGGATTTATTGTATATTATATTAATATTTAGTCTTGGACCAGACTTTTTCCCGTGCCAGAGCATACTTTAGACTTAGAAGGTGGTGCGGTCACTCTTTTCATTATATATGTATTTATGTGTTTATATGTGTATATTTGTCTGTAAATACATATATACACATATAAATGCACAAACATATATAGGAATATATATATATATATATATATATACATACATACATAAATATATATGTACACAAATACAGACATATATATATATATATATATATATATATATATATATATATATCATCTCCCTATAGACTTCTATTTGGTGCACTTCTATATGGTAAGCACGCTAACCCAACACTGCTATACCAACTGCGCTAAACCTGAAGCGATTTAAAGGAATACAGTAAATTACTATATTCTTCACATATAAGATGTTCTTTTTATTTTTAAATATATATAATAAGCAACACTAAGAATGGGATAAAACGTATGTGACCAATCATTTAAATTTCTACTGCGCTCCTTTTGCTTGCAAAGGTTACTTTGTACCTTGTAGCCTACTCCTTTTACATAAATAATTGAACTTTAGCTAACCATTGCTGTTGTGTTGCTATAGTTAGAAAAACATTTCAGCCAAGTCTTAATATTTCAAAAACAAATTAAAATTCTTTTGGCTGCAGTTATTTTTCAATAGCCAAACACCAGCCTCCATTTGCCATATTTGGAGGAGCGAATCTGGGCTTTTGTAAATGGTTTTGCAGCTGATATCTGCAAAAGACAATTACGGACAGATCTATAGCAGAGTTTGCCTTGAGAAGTCAACAGGTGCATTCCAAGTTCCGAGAATTAGAAATTGCTCAATTTTCAGTGCCAAATTACTTGAAAGGGGGCAAAATAAATAATGAACTAAAATGTTATGTAACAATCTCAAGGTGTTTACTGTCCATTTAAATTCATAGTTGTAATTCTTTTTAATGCTATTATTGGTTCATTTTATAGAAAATCATATGGAGGCACAAAATTCTGGCTCCTAGATTTAAAACATATTTGTCAACACCATTTTACAGTGAATCATTACAAGGTCATTATATGGTTATTATCAGTCAAGAATATGAAGTAATATAACATTTCTTAACTACCTCTCATATCCTGAGTAGCTTTTCAGTCCAATTTATATTTACAATGCACAGATTGTGCCATACAAGTTGTGAAATATATCCTGTACATTACAGGCATGATTCACACAATTAGTGGGACAGACAAGCATTAAACTAAGAGTATGCCAGAGGTTACATAAATAAATTACCTTGCATTTATAATCAGTGTAAGCTTTATTTAAAACAAACAGTAACATATCCTTATTTGGAGCACTGCATGGCAGAAAATAGTGCTGCAATCTAGTGCTCTTGTAAATGGATAATATTCTTGCAAAACTGCTGCCATATTGTGCTACAGAAATGGGCTGGCTGCTAAGTACATACCTGCTTTTCAACAAAAGATACCAATAGAATTAAGAACATTTCTAATAGAAGTAAATTAGAGATTTGTTTAAATCATGTGCTTTATCTGAATCATGAAAGGAAACAATTTGGTTTATAAATCCCTTTAAATTAGTTTAATAATTTAAAGCAGTTTGTGTGTGAATTTTATATGTTATATTTAAATGAACATTCTAATGCTAAAATGTTACATGCTGTATCTAATTCTAGGAGTATGTAATTTGTACATTACTGACCCTTGCTTTCTATGTGTTTAATTCCCTCAAAGTACAAGGCCAGTGAGCAGCAGTTTCATGACCGTTATTTACCAACTATATCCTGTTCAGTAACTGGAATGACTGCAGCTCCTGAGCAAAATTTAAACCTTTGTGCTATAGAATGTCATTTTATTTAACACATTATTTCCAAATTCTGGCTGTTACCATGTGATATATGTATATACCTAAGTATCAGTTGTGTGCAACATGCATTTACTGTGAACTCTTGCACATGCTCAGTAGGAGCCGGTGTCTCAGAAAGTGTACATATAAAATATTGTGCCTTATTTGATAATATAAGCAAATAGTATTTTTTTTTTTTTTATTGTGTGCTGTATCTGAATCATGAAAAAAATTTGACTTTAGTTTTCATTTAACATTTTGGGGCATATTTAACAATGTGCGACATGTTACGAAGGCTCACTGGAAACAAGGGGCCACAAGCTCCATACAGAGGTTGATAAATATGCCTATTAAGGGCTAGATGACGAGTGGCACGCTAACTGTTGCGCGCAAGTGATAAGGGGTTTATTACGGGTGTTTGTGTGCATTGAAAGTAACATCTGTATTGCAGGCTGAAAGTAAACGCGTTCGCTTAAAGGGACACTGAACCCAAATTTTTTCTTTTGTAATTCAGAAAGAGCATGCAATTTTAAGCAACGTTCTAATATACTCCTATTGTCAATTTTTCTTCGTTCTCTTGCTATCATTATTTGAAAAAGAAGGCATCTAAGCTTTTTTTTGGTTTCAGTACTCTGGACAGCACTTTTTTATTGGTGGATGAATTTATCCACCAGTCAGCAAGGACAACCCAGGTTGTTCATCAAAAATGGGCCGGCATCTAAACTTACATTCTTGCATTTCAAATAAAGATACCAAGAGAATGAAGAAAATTTGATAATAGGAGTAAATTAGAAAGTTGCTTAAAATTTCATGCTTAATCTGAATCACGAAAGAAAATTTTTGGGTACAGTGTCCCTTTAAGCTCAATTTAATTTAACGCGCATGGGGATAGCGCAACCTCAGGGCTCTGGTTAACTGTTACGCTTGACTAAAATGTTGCACAAAATACATCAAATATGCATTTAAAAGTACAATTGCACTCATAATAACACGGTCTATTAAAAATTATAAAAGAAAATATTGCATAAAAAAGTTATGAGGGCTCAAAGATGTGAGGTCTCAGGTGTTAGAAAAATAAAGGGCAGCAATATTTATAGGTGTGTACATATGTATTTATATGTGTATATATGTATTAACATACATATAAACACATAAATACATATGTACACATATAAATACATAAATACATATGTACACACATATAAACATATATATATTAGTGCATTGGTGCCCTTTGCAGTCAAGTAGCTGAAAACATGTAAAATCACATTTATGCAATATTCATATTTAATAAAGTGTTTAACTATGTTTTAACTATAAATATTTCAAATTCCAATGTTCTTCACATAAGAAAATATGTTCTAAACCAACAGTAACATATCATCCTTATTTTTTACTTTCAACTTGTAATACGCGTGCTACCCGACACGTGCACAAAGCTTACTTCTAGCAGAGTTAAGGCATGAGCAATAAATAGCGCTCCACTCGTAATCTAGCCTTAAATGGACATGAAACCCCATTTTTTTCCATGATTTAGGTAGAACATACAATTTTAAACAACTTTCCAGTTTACTTCTATTATCAATTTGCTTTGTTCTTTTGGCATCATTTGTTGAAGAAGCAGCAATGCACCACTGGTTTCTAACTGAACACATGGGTGAGCAAATGGCAGTCGGTATATATTTGAAGCCACCAATCAGAAGCTAGAACCTAGGTTATTTGCTGCTCCTAAACTTACCTAGATAAACCTTTCAGCAAAGGATAACAAGAGAAGGAAGCAAACTAAATAATAGAAGTAAATGGAAAAGTTGTTTAAACTTGTATTCTCTGTCTAAATCATGAATGCCTAATTATGACTTTACTGTCCCTTTAATACCATTTGTTCTGTGGTGACCAAGAATGACCTATCCCCTCTGATATCATGCAATTACATTGCCCAGAGCAACAAATCTGCAAGTTACACAAACACACAAAACCCCTCTGGAAAATAGTGACTATTTTATTATCACAATCTATAGCAATTTTCAAGAAAAAAATACTTATTTTGGGGTAGCTGTGTCCTATATGCTGAGAGGAAAACAGCCTGCTGTAAAAGCCATTGAAAGGAATACTCAGAAATAGGGATTATCGTAGTGTAATGTAGATCTAAACATAATTAAAACCTCTTATGGTAGAGGGAAAAATGAAAAGACTAGTATGAAAAAGATCAAAGTCTTCCAGCTCTATTCATTGCCGCACATATAATCCACACATGGTGATACACCTAGAATTTGTATCTATTACCACTTAGCTGCTATACTTGTAATGCTGTGAGTTTTCTAAAAATATTACTTTCTTAAATTAACATCACCAGCTTTACCTCCCAATGTTCCATGGCAGCACCAGAATTGTTACATATGTGCAGTGCAGACATAACATTCTGTCTAAAGATTCCATTCACAAACAGTAGGATTGAAATATTTGAGCTGACATATGAAGAAAAGAAAAATAAAGAAACTGGTCACTTTAGAGAAAGCCTTACTGTTGGATATGCAGTGAAGCTATATATTTCACAAAATAAACACCAGGCTAACAAAGTTCTGCTTCTTAGGGCCGGTAATTCAAGAGGCATTTTATTGATACAGACCCAGTTCTTTAAGGAACAAACTATATATTTTGTTTGACATGTTTTTATTGCCTAAAAATCAAGGGTATTGCAGTAAGTCGTAATATTTGTTATTGGATTAACATTACATTTTAAAAAACGCAAGCTTCAGAGAGTTTTGTATGGTTTTCAGGTCTGAAGTAATAATGATCAATTGAATGATATTTATAGCTTATAACTTGGAACACAGACTGGTTAAAGGTTAGGGAGAGGGAAAGGTGTCATAAAAAGATAAAGGGGTCTAAGTTCAGGCATCAAAAGACATTTTTCAGGGGGTACATTTAAATTCCCTAAACATAATATCATCAGTGCAGCAGGAATGAACTATGTGCTGAATATCATTAAAAAATAAAAAATACTGTCTCATTAACATTAAAGGGACACTGAACACAATTTTTTTTCTTTCGTAATTCAGATAGAGCATGCAAATTTTAAGCAACTTTCGAATTTACTCCTATTAGCAAATTTTCTTCATTCTCTTAGTATCTTTATTTGAAATGCAAAAATGTAAGTTTAGATGCCAGCCCATTTTTGGTGAACAACCTGGGTTGTTCTTGCTGATTGGTGGATAAATTGATCCACCAATAAAAAAAGTGCTGTCCAGAGTTCTTAAGCAAAAAAAAAAGCTTAGATGCCTTCTTTTTCAAATAAAGAAAGCAAGAGAGAAGACAACAAATAGGAGTAAATTACAAAGTTGCTTAAAATTGAATGCTCTATCTGAATCACAAAAGAAAAAATTTGGGTTCAGTGTCCCTTTAAGATAGTGTATCAAGTGGGTACTTATTTTAGCTATACCCATTAGTTTATAGATGTCTGGGCTACTGGGTCATGTACATGAGAAAGGAGGGCAAATGCTGCTAATAACATACTTACAACAAATATATAACACACATATATATATAGCAGAGCAGATAAACATACCAATATATCTTACTTAGGAAAGATTAAAGGGACAGTCTACACTAAAATTGTTGTTGTTTAAAAAGATAGATAACGTCTTTTTTACCCCTTCCCAAGCTTTGCACAACCAACAGTGTTATATTAAAGGGACAGTCAAGCATAAATTAAACTTTCATTATTCAGATAGGACTTTTAATTTTAATCAACTTTCCAATTTACTTTTATCATCAAATTTGCTTTTTTCTCTTGGTATTCTTAGTTTAAACTAAACATAGGTAGGCTCATATGCTAATTTATAAGCCTTTGAGGGCTGCCTCTTATCACATGCTTTTTAAATCTCTTTTCAACACAGAGACAGAAAGTACACGTGGGCTATATAGATAACACTGTGTTCAGGCACAGAAAGTTATTTAAGATCTAGCACAATACAATGCTAAATTTAAGACAATAGATAATAAACAGTCACAGTCATGTGATCAGGGGGCTGGAAGAAGGTTCTTAGATACAAGGTAATCACAGAGGTAAAAAGCACATTAATATAACTGTGTTGGTTTTGCAAAACTGGGGAATGAGTAATAAAGGGATTATCTATCTTTTAAAACAATAACAATTCTATGGTTGACTGTCCCTTTAATATACTTTAAACCTTCAAATTTCTGCCTGTTTCTAAGCCACTAAAGACAGCCTATTTTCACATGCTTTTTACTGGCTTTTCACAACAGGAGACTGCTAGTTCATGTGGGCCATATAGATAACATTGTGTTCACGCCTGTTGAGTAATTTAAGAGTCAGCACAACACAGCACTAATTGGCTAAAATGCAAGTCAATAGATAATAAATAAAAAGTCATGTGATCAGGGTCAGAAGATGCTTAGATAAGGTAATCACAGAGGTGACAAGTATATTAATATAACTGTATTGGTTATGCAAAACTGGTGAATGGGTAATAAAGGGATTATTTATCTTTTAAAACAATAAAAAAAATCTGGTGTAGTGCGTCCCTTTAACATTACTGGGGTTCCAGAATTTTAAAAATAAATAAATAAAAAAAAATAAAAAAATAAAGCATTTCACACAATTTGAAACAATATATAAAAATATTTTTAATCATATTGGGCTCAAAACTCCCCAGCATCAAGCTTTATAATATTTTAATGGAATATATATATATTAAAATAATCAACAGTACAGGTAGCCCTCAGTTTACGCTGGGGTTAGGTTCCAGAAGGAATAATTGTAAATCGAAACCGTTGTAAATTGAAACCCAGTTTATAATGTAAGTCAATAGGAAGTGAGGGAGATAGGTTCCAGGCCCATATCAAAATTGTCATAAGTAGCACCTAATACATTATTTTAAAAGCTTTGGAATGAAGACTTTAAATGCTAGACAACATTATAAACCTAATAAAATAATCACACATCACAGAATATATAATTAAACTAAGTTAAATGAACAAAAACATTTGCTAAACAGCATTATAAACCTAATAAAATAATCACAAAACACAGACTTAACTTGCATTTTTCTGCAAACAGTTCTTTTTATGCATTCCAATCTGGACTGAGTTATAAACAGGAAGATCTTGTTCCTTTGAAATCTGCTTGATAGTTCAGGTCTGGTTAAACTTATTAATTTCAACTTGCTTGGCTTTGCTGCAACACAAGCGGACAGCTCCACCTACTGGCTATTTTAATAAATGAACTGCTTCTCAATGCTTTTCAATAGCAGTCACATGACTGGAAAAAAAGGTTGTTATTCTGAAACGGTGTAAATTGAACCGTTGTAAAACGAGGGCCACCTGTACTATAATACTAAAAATACTAATACTAAAAGACACAAGCTTAATAAACATTGTATAAATATATAACAAATGTATTTCTATATTACAATAACATTGTCCATGTCTGGTTCTGGTTGTGTTATGGATACTTTTATTTGTACGTTAGGCTGAAGGTCACAGATGCCAGTTCTACAGAGGTTGAATGTCGTTCAGCTATCCAGCTCACTCAGATTCTACTTCCTCTCATGGGCACTAGGAATATCAAGACAAAGAACCAATTTACCATTGTCACCTTGGATTTCACCACCAGACCCAATATTGGCTCAAACTGTCTAAGTACGAGAACTAAGAGAAATTAAGGAGACGCACCTGGCATGAATGTTTTCTTTTAGTTTTTGCTTCTTCTTCCCAAGAGGTATAGGAGCAGAGAATTATGGTGAAAAATATTGCAATATTTGAGAGCTCAAGTAGGGTTCCTCCAATCTAAGCTGGCTTCACCGCACTCCAAACCCTACTCCCCTGTTATTAAGGTATTAACATTTTGTTTACCTTACTTAGATTTTTGTTTTGTGTAATTTCAATAGAACATTATCTCACTGCATCCTAATTTTAATACACTGTCAATGCAATTTGGAAAGAAAATGTGATTCCTTACTCCCTCTTCCTGAGATCATCAGGGTCACAAGTTTACAAGAAAATCTGCTGTGCTCTTTCACCCTTAAAACGGATTTTATTATAATAAAGATTACTTTAAGGATTTGAAAAAAATCTTTTCTTTACTTCTAGTGATCCTTTACAAAGTCTGAACTAAAGTCTATAGCACTTCTACATAAATGATCAAGTCAAAGGGCTAAAGTTTAACAACACTAAATGACCTGAAGGCAAGGTAATCAGAGAAGCACCTGACTGACGTGTCATGTAATTCTGCTTTAAAAGCTTTTTACCTTTATCTTTTAAACATGGCTGTGATGCCAATCAAATGCCTTACTTCATGTATTATGTCTGTGTGAATATACAAAACTGTAGGTGCAAGTAAGGCACAGTGGTGTAATAAGGGCACCTAGTGACCCCTGGTTATTGCACTAGTGATATAATTCTATATCCGTGTTGTATAAGTGCAAAGATTTCTTTCACACCAATATTTCAACATTATTCTGGTAGGTGAAGATATAAAGCAATCCTTTTTTTTTTATTTTCAATAAATACAAAGAGGAAAATGTAGAAAACAAACAATTATGAAATTAAGAAGATGTTTAGAAGAAGCGTATTTAAATTTATGTGGGTACATTTCCGTTCCTTTAATTGTTAACATTTTTGTGCCTTGTATAAATTAAGCAGTCCAATACTATTTTACTAATCTTAGTAACTTATTGAACTTACCCAATAAACATATTATTTCTTGGATTTTATATTTTTGTATTGTCATTTAATAGTAAGATAAAGTAAGATTATCTATATAATAGTTAGCATAGCAAGTTGATATCTTGATGTTTCTTTACAACATTAAAGGGACAGTACACTGTAAAATTGTTTTTTATATCAATGTATTTTCAATAACTTGTTATACCAGCTGCAGAGTATAACATTTATGAGAAATTGCATTTTCAGGTTTATTTGTGTATGAAGTAGCTGGTTTTGTGCTTTTAAACCACAGCCCATTGCAATGGTTGAGTTTCAGGTAATATCATATCTCATTATGTTATCACTTTGTGTACACACACTTGCTTTCTTATCTTAAATTTGTCTGGAAAACTAAAGCTCAATACACAGAGAGAACAATGAAAATGATCATTGTATTACTTAACTATCCTGCACCCCACTGTGAGTGTCATTTATTCTGCTGGCTGTATTTTACTATTCAATAGCTGATACTCCAGTATCAAAACTTTCAGTATAGGTTGGGAAAACACAAGTTAAATCAGCTTTTTAAAAGGCCAAAATAGGGGTAAAGGAGCTACATGTAAACGATTTAATACACTCCAGCAGGTAAAATGGATCATTGGGAACAATTTAAATGGGAGACATTTTTTGGGTGAACTGTCCCTTTAAATATATACAAATATTAGAGACCATCAATAGCACAGTTAAATACCTCAAAGTGCAATGGCTGTTACTTGCAGTTCCAAATGTCACTTTATGTAACATTTGTATGTTGAATGTAACCTTATTTATTTATTTATTATCCTTTATTGTCACTTTATGTAACATTTGTATGTTGAATGTAACCTTATTTATTTATTTATTATCCTTTATTGTCACTTTATGTAACATTTGTATGTTGAATGTAACCTTATTTATTTATTATCCTTTATTGCAAAGCACTGACAAATCTTTTGCACTGGGTATATGTGTAGACATAAATAGTTATACAGATAAATAAAAGAGACAAAACAAAACAAATTAATACAGACTGAGCCTTCAAAATTTGGTATTTAGCATCCTAATGTTTATTAGTTTTTATTTTGTATATTTTTTCACTGTATTGATCAATCCTGGGTATGAAGGTACTGAGGAACCATCTCTAATAAACATATATCACCAGTCACCACATTCATACCCTTGTTTCCCCATGTTATGCACATCACATGTCATGCACATCAAGCTGTAAAAGGAATCATATTTCAGTCTGAAAATACTGCTAGGCTATTCTGCTTGATGTGCACTTTGACCTCTGAAACTTTGACATGTTAACTAAAGACTGCAATTATGCTATTGATTTAACTGTAATTATTATCACTGTTAATATTAAAGGAGTTTATTTTTTATTTTCTATAAAGTGCAATAAAGAGACTGAACAGAAAATGACTATAATTTTTAACCACAGTTAATCCCTTTACTACCAGAGAATACTACCAGAGAATGTATTTACCTGGCAAAACTACATATATATATATTTTATATATATATATATATATATATATATATATATATATAGTCCAAGTAAAGGACAGCACGATCCCACACAATCCATCTGCCAAGGTGCACTACAAACCAAATCTGTATCCTTCCCAAGAACGTAGGCACTCACTGGTCTTTAGACATAATCCATTTATTGATCCATAGAAACAAGTTACATTAACATGACGTTTCGGTACATCGTTGTACCTTTATCAAATGTAGCAAAAGATAAATATTAAAAACTTCCTAAATAACTTACCCCAATCCACCACCTAAATACCCATAGAGTACACCACATGCCGCCAAATCTCCGTGAGTGAAGTCGGCGTCTGACGTCATCAAGGTGTGTTGTACTATGCGCCCTGTGAGATCGTAGAGCCGAAGTTGCCATAGCAACAGATAAACATAACACGGTTCATGCGGAGACGCTGGAGTGACTCAGTGCAACTATGTCATCTCAAAGTTAAATAGCGCTGCATATATATAATGTGAAACCTATCTACACATATTACATCAGAGTACGAAATACCCCAAAATTTGTAATATTAGATCCATTATCTATATGACAGCGCAATATACCAGAGAGATGACAGACTAAAAAACTAAACTATATACATATGTGTATCAATACAACATTACTATCAATCCTAAAAACTGTAATAGACCAGTATGTACTTTTATGTCATAGTGATAATTAACAGAGTCTAATTACATATAAAGGAAAAACTGCCGGTTAACATTCATGCCTGATTGTCATATGATAGAAACATAGGAACAAATGTGAGGACCATTATGAGCCTTGTTAAAGTCCATATGGGCACTTGCAGGTTGAATGTGATCTCAGATGTATTATTACACAGATATGTGATGTTTCAATAGAAAGGACTAAAGTCCAGAGAGGTGTTAAGGCCATATGGAGAGATGGTATTCAGTCTGTAGATCCACTTGGTTTCACATTGTAGTAGAAGATCTCCTCTGTCACCACCCCTTGGCAGGGGGGGGAAGGGATCAATAAGCATCGTGCGTAAACTAGAGACTGCATGTTTGTGCTGAAGGCAATGCCTTGCTACTGGCTGATTCTGATACCTTTAGGAAGGTATTGATCAAAGCCCATTTTGGTAAATTTCATGCCATCATTTCACCGCCAAATGCAATCAAATAAAATAGTTACTTCAAATCATATTTGTTCACCTGCGTCTTATATCTAAGCATAAACATTCACTCTTTTGATGCCAATGAGCTAACAAGTTTAAAAGTGTGTGCAACTCACATGTATGACGTTCATTTCACATGTTGGCACTGATTTTCTTATACTTAGGGTATTTTATTTTTTTGCCTCCCCCACAGACAAATTTCTACTGGTGCAGACCCTTAGAATAATTATGAAATTGAACTAAAAAGGAAGATATGGATAGAAAAGATAATCTTTTTTACATCCAAAAGTAAGGGAATTCAGCTCTCTTTATATTTGAAAAATTGTTTTTTTTTATTTTCAGTGTATTACTGTTAGACATCCACCTGTTGTAAATTATCCTCCTGATTGAGGTTGATACAAACCCATCACAGTGCAATATACAAAATAGTGATTTTTACATATTAAATGTCAACTTTCTAAACCATGAAGCATTGTAGTGTGTTCAAATTGCTGCTATAATGCCCTTAAAAAGCGTGTACATTTTTTGATACAAAACAACTCTGCAATATTGCAAATACAACCGTAACTGTTGCTTTAAGAGGAGTGATATCTTAAACTTGTAACATGCTTATTATTTTCATAAGCATCCTTTTAAATCAAAGGTAGTCCCACATATGATAAAAAGAGGTGCACCTCATATTAGTTGAATTTTCATAAAAAAACATTTGAGAAAAACCTGTCTTAGTGATTTTTATGCCTGCTGACCGCAGTGTCCACCGCACTTAAGGTCTATAGGCTTCTTCTTTTGAATAAATTACTTTACCAATTAATTTCCCATAGTTCTGAAAATTGTATCCACAAATGATCAATCCTAGGGCAAGTCACTGTAAGTGCACATATTACCTCCACCGGTGCTGCCTTACACGCCCGCTGCTCCCCAATAACTCATCCATTATGCTGCTGACAGCGGTTACCACGCTGTTTGAACATATAGCTCTGCAACATGCCCAGACCACTCCTAAAGAAACCTTTATTAGACCCAGGCTGCATGACTAATTACAGACCAGTATCCAACCTCCCATTTCTGGGGAAAATAATTGAAAAAGTAGTGGCAACTCAACTGAAAGCCCATCTATCACACCTGAACATATTCGATCCTTTCCAGTCAGGCTTCAGATGCTGCCACAGCACTGAAAAAGTGCTAGTCTGAGTGCTAAATGATCTCCTCATGGCAAGAGCCAAAGGTGATTACTCCATTCTAATCCTCCTGGATCTCTCAGCTGCATTTAATACCATTGACCATAGGATTCTAATAGAGTGCTTGCAGCACATCTGTGGTCTAGGAGGCACAGTCCTTAACTGGTTTAAATCTTTCATTGCTGGTAGATCACAGAGAGTAATATCAGGATCAAGCTCATCAGCACCAACATAACTGGCCTGTGGAGTTCCACAAGGATCCATCCTCTCTCCCATGCTATTCGCAATTTACTTACTACCACTGAGGGACATCATTAACCGACATGGCCTAAGGTATCATTGTTACGCTGATGAAACACAACTCTACTTCTTCTTTGCTCCAGATACTACAGACCCAGCATGCCGCATAAACAGTAGCTTAACAGAACTCATAGAATGGATGAATGCTAGCTGTCTCAAAGTGAACCCGGACAAAACATAGTTAGTGAGAGGACCCCGGGCATCAAAAATATCCCACTATCACCCAACTGGCCTGGAGCTTGGAGGCTTTGAACTCGTTAGTTCAGCAAAGGCACGAAGCCTTGGAGTGCTGATTGACGCTGGACTATCTTTTAAACAGCAGATTTCCTCCGTAATAAAATCTGCCTACTTTCATCTGAAAAACATAGCCAGGATACAACACTTAATTCCACCGGATGATATGCCAACATTAATCCATGCATTTGTATTCTCTAGGGCCACCATAGATTACTGCAATGCACTCTACTTGGGCCTCCCAAAAAAAGAACTCCTTCGCTTTCAGACGGTACAAAATGCAGCAGCCAGACTACTGACCAATCAAACTCGCTCCTGCCACATAACACCTGTTCTCCACTCCCTGCATTGGCTTCCAATTAAATGGCAAACATATTTTAAAATTGGCCTGCTGACCTCCAAAGCCTTAAACAACCAAGGCCCACAGTACCTGAAAGAGCTCCTGACACCCTACATCCCATCCCGCTCACTTAGGTCAGCCAACACTTCCCTCCTCTCAGTGCCAAGAATAAAGACAAACTCAGGCTCCAGAGCATTCGGCCACGCTGCCCCTACTTTCTGGAACTCTTTATCGTTCGCAATCAGAGAGGCACCGTCCTTACAGACTTTTAAAAAAAAGCTAAAGACCCACTTCTTCAATCAGGCATTCAGTCCGTTATCTGACCTTCAGAAACTCCTAACTTTTATGTCTTTATGTTGGTATATTTGTAAAGTGCTTTGAGTCTCAAAGAGAGAAAAGCACTATGTAAATCGCAAATTATTATTATTATTATTATTATATAACATTCCCCAATGTGTCTTTTATTTGTAGCTCTATTATATGTTTATCTATATAGATATTTTGCTATTTTTATTAAATACAACTCCATACATTGTTTCATATGTTTCCAAACATTAGGTATCGAAAACTCTATGTATATACTTGTATATCTATGTGCTAAAAAAAGAGAAACTAACTATGTTCATAAAGTTTAAAATTTGTTTAGTGTACATATATTTTTCTACCATTCATTAGCCAGAGGGGCAAAAGTATATTTATATTTCTGTCCCCTAAATATGTAATTACCATATGTACAATAATTTATTCCAAACTATCAACCTTCTTACATCACAATATTCTGCTGCCAGACGACTTATGTAAAAATATTTCTCTTATGCACTTTTATATATATATATATATATATATATATATATATATATATACACATATGTTTATTCCAATTTCATAAAAAACAGTTGATTGGAACAATCAACTGGATGCTTATGAAAATAATGAGCATGTTACAAGTTTAAAGTGAAGGTAAACTTTGGTGAATGAAAGTCCATTTTTTAAAAATACTATTAAAAACAGGGGCACTTTCATTCATCAAAGTTTACAAAGCAGCCGTTTTGATTAAAAACTTACCTTTTTTTCTTTTCACAGCCAGAGCAGCTTCCCCCTCCTGGATATCCTCTCTTCACACGTCAGCAATGACTAATCCGGCTTCCTCCAATCACACCATGGCCTCAGGCAAAGACTACACTGGGGGGAAAGCCGTGATTGGAGGAAGCCGGCTTAGTCATTGCTTACGTGTGAAGAGAGGATTTCCAGGAGGGGGAAGCTGCTCTGGCTGTGAAAAGAAAAAAAGGTAAGTTTTTAATCAAAACGGCTGCTTTGTAAACTTTGATAAATGAAAGTGCCCCTGTTTTTAATAGTATTTTTAAAAAACGGGCTTTCATTCACCAAAGTTTACCTTCACTTTAAGATATCACTCCTCTTAAAGCAACAGTTACGCTTTTATTTGCAATATTGCAGAGTTGTTTTGTATCAAAAAACAAATAAGCAGCAATTTGAACACACTACAATGTTTCATGGTTTAGAAAGTTAACATTAAATATCTGAAAATCACTATTTTTTATATTACACTGTGATGGGTTTGTAGTAACCTCGGTCAGGAGGATAATTTGCAACAGGTGGATGTCTAACAGTAATACACTGAAAATAAAAAACCCTATTTTTTCAAATATAAAGAGTGCGGAATTCCCTTACTTTTGGATGTAAAAAAGATTATCTTTTCTATCCATATCTTTCTTCCTTTTTAGTTAAATTTCATAATTATTCTAAGGGTCTGCACCAGTATTTTCCTGAATTGGGAAATACTTTAGGGGTTTTGATGAATAATATAGCAAGATTATAGGTCTCTTCCCATTACTTAGTATTGTTCATTTATTTATTAAGAGTCTGTTAGAGGAATCTGTTTTCTCTTATTCTAGGAATAGATTTGACCTTAAAATTTGTTAAATTAGAGATTAATCAGTCACCACCTGTTTGTGAACTGTTCATCCTGTCTTTGGTTGTTTTTTCAAGATGGCATACGAATTTTCTGATGCTCAGTGGGAAGCTGAGCCGAAAGAATCATTAACGAAAACAGGAGGTTTAGAAGATGAAGGAAGTGAGGAACAAAATGAAATGATACTTAGAGGCCTTAGATTGCATTTAGACCTAGGGCCTAATACAAAGGAGGATGAAGAGGTAGAAACTTTCTTGGAGGAATGGAATAACAAACTAACCAAATGTACTTTAGATCTGCTTCTTAGCAAAGAGATCAAACTACAAAAGGATTAAATACATAAGGATATTTGAGTTATTTCAGAAAGGTATATAACATTTCTCTTTTAAATTGTTGTTACTTGAATAGTTTGTACTTTCAGATAATATATTTAGTATTTCTATTAACTTTATATTTAGTTTTTTTATAGGTGGTAGACCTGAACTGTGAATTAGTTTCACTACAGAAATTGAATAGTTAAAGGTTTGAGTTAATTTACATTCTTTTGTATTCTGGTTTTTAGTATTGCAATTAGATAACAATTAGATTGTTTGCATAGGTGAGCAATTAGGAGGGACCCCACCCTATCTTTCTGAGGGTATTTAAAGAGATCTGTTTAGCTCTGCTAAACATTTAGCTCTGCTTCTTAGCAAAGAGATCAAACTACAAAAGGATTAAATACATAAGGATATTTGAGTTATTTCAGGAGTTATTCAGGGTTATTCAGGCTTATTCAGTAGAAAATAATACTTATATTTTTCTTATTGTTAAAGTGTTGCATAGTTTAAAATGTCTCAGATACAGTGCAATGGGTGTTTTGCACTTTTTAATCGTTCTACTTTTTGGAGATTTAGGGGCTGTCCTGTTTGTAAGCAGTTTTCCCTGTTAAGGGAGGAAATAGCTAAACTTCAAGCTAAGGTAAGTAACATACCTGTTACCTCTACAAAGCTGCCTCAGAAAGAAGCCCCTCTACCCCAGAGATCAGCAAGGAGAGGCAGATGGATCACTGTAGGCTCTGGAAGAATTAGAACAGTAGACCAGAAGCATTGCCCACAACCTCTGCCATTGCAAAACTCCTATGCTGCTCTTGCCGAATACACTTGTGATGAGGAGATTGCTGTTTCTGAGCCCTCTGAAGCTGTAACAGGTAATTTAAATCTATTGGCACCTGATTCTCCAGGTAACATAACACAGGAAAGAACTGCAGATGTGTTTTTGAGAAAAAGACTGTTAGTGGGTGACTCTATTTTGAGGAATGTGTATTTAGGTGAAAGTAAAGGAGAAACAAGGGAGGTTAGATGTCTTCCAGGAGCTACTGCTCACAGGGATAGGAATCGTATTTTGAGAATTGTTAAGGCAGCAGGAAAGGGAAGTGAGTTGGATGTGATTGTTCATTTAGGAACAAATGATCTGGCTAGTAATCATGTTGCTGCTGTTCAGAAAGAGTTTTGTGACCTAGGTAATCATTTAGAGACTGTGGCATCAACTCTATCATTTTCTGCTATTTTACCTGTGTATGACCAGGAAGCAGGAAAGATGGAGCGGATAACAACATTTAATTCTTGGTTAGATAAGTGGTGCAGGGAACGAGGATTTGGTTTTATTGGCCATTATAGCTCTGTTTGGAAAGATACTAGGTTATTTAGGAGAGATGGCTTGCATTTGGATGCTAAAGGAACAGAGTATCTGGGAGAGGAGTTCAAATACTTTATTAGAAATCATTTAAACTAATAAAGGGGGGTAGCATTAATATATCCACCTGCCCCCCACAGCATGCCAAAACTGTTAGTCCAAGTAACAATTCTAGAAATTCTAGTAGAAAAATTCTTCGTGCCATGAGCACAAATGCTCGCAGCTTAGGAAATAAATTACCTGAACTCATTTCAATAATGACTAGGGACAACTTGGATTTAGTAGCTATAACAGAAACATGGTACAATGATTTGCATGACTGGGACATAGTCATACCTGGATACAGGTTATTTAAAAAGAACAGAGTAGGAAAGAAAGGTGGAGGAGTTGCTTTGTATGTAAATGAAAATATAAAGGTTACTGAAATTGTAGGAACAAATGATGAGGTGGAAAGTATTTGGGTGACTTTGGAAATTGGAGATAAAAATGTTTTTAGAATAGGGGTTGTATATAGGCCTCCATTGCAGGATGAAAAACTGGACAATCTGTTATTAGATGAAATAACCAAAATGACCATGAAGGGTAAGGTTATAGTACTGGGGGACTTTAATTTGCCAGATATAGACTGGAAGATTCCTTCTGCTAGATCGGCTAGAAGCAGGTATATTCTTGAATCTCTGCTAGGGGAATCACTTGAACAATTAGTCAAGGAACCAACTCGTAAGGAAGCTATATTAGATCTAATACTTACAAACAGTGATACAGTTTCAGATGTGTCTGTAGGTGAGAACTTAGGATCCAGTGATCATCAATCTGTTTGGTTTAGTATTCATGTTCAGGAACTGTACACCCAGACTAAAACAAAAGTTTTAGACTTTAGGACGGCAGATTTTTCATTAATGGGAGAATACCTAAAAAACTATTTAAAGGGGAAAAATCTTATTACAGGGGTTCAAGAACAGTGGGAATTTGTGAAAGGTGCCATTTTAGATGCAACCGCACACTGTATTAGACATGTCTGTAAAAGTAAAAGAAAGCGGAAACCAATTTGGTTTTCCAAAGAAGTAGCACATGCTGTAAAGACAAAAAAGATAGCTTATAAAAATTACAGACACACACAAGCAGATGATGATATGAAAATATGGAGACTCCAACAAAAAAAGACTAAGCAGTTAATTAGGAAGGTTAAAGCTGATGCAGAAGAGAAGATAGCACAGTCAGTAAAACATGGGGACAAAACATTCTTTAGATATATCAGTGAAAGAAGAAAAAATAAGGTAGGAATAGTAAAATTGAAATCAGTTGATGGTAGAATAATAGAAGGAGATAAGCAGATTGCAGACTGTCTCAATGATTACTTCTGTTCTGTTTTCACTAAAGATTGTGAAGATACAATGTCTACATTAAGGGATGCTATGCAAAATAGAAACAAGCTTAACAGTAATCTTTTTACAGAGGATGAGGTTTTGTTAGCATTATCAAAAATAAATGTTACAAAGGCAGTGGGTCCTGATAATATTCATCCAAGGGTTTTAAAAGAACTTCGTTCAGTGCTAACTGTCCCATTAACTGATCTGTTTAATCAGTCACTATTAACAGGAGCTGTCCCAGATGATTGGAGAATAGCAAATGTAATACCTCTTCATAAAAAGGGCAGTAGAGAAGAATCTGGCAACTACAGGCCAGTTAGTTTAACTTCAGTAGTAGGGAAATTAATGGAAAGCCTCTTAAAGGAAAGAATTATGACTTACATAAAGACAAACAATTTAGAGGACCAAAATCAGCATGGTTTTACTTCAGGGAGATCATGTCAGACTAATCTAATTGACTTCTTTGATTATGTAACAAAAGTATTAGACAAGGGAGGAGCAGTTGATGTAGCATATCTAGATTTCAGCAAAGCATTTGACACCGTCCCACACAATAAACTTATTCACAAACTATATCTCCTTGGTCTAGATTCAAAAATTGTGAACTGGGTGGAATGCTGGCTTAAGGACAGAAAACAAAGTGTCTTAGTAAATGGAGTTCATTCAGCAGAGGGGGCTGTTACTAGTGGTGTTCCTCAGGGGTCAGTTCTGGGGCCTGTTTTGTTTAACATATTTATCTGCGATATCAGCAAAGGGCTACAGGGGAAAGTATGTCTCTTTGCAGATGATACAAAAATTTGCAACAGAGTGGATGTTCCAGGGGGGGTAGACAAAATGAGAAGTGATATACAACAATTGGAGGATTGGACAAACGACTGGGATCTAAAGTTTAACACAGCAAAGTGTAAAATAATGCATTTAGGGAAGAAAAATCCAAATGTTAATTACAGACTCAATGACACTTTACTGACTGTTACAGACGAGGAACAGGACTTGGGAATTATTATTTCAGATGATTTAAAACTTAGTAAACAATGTAGTAAGGCAGCGAGTAAGGCTAGCAGAATGCTTGGATGTATTGGTAGAGGTATTTGCAGCAGAAATAGTAAGGTTCTTATGCCACTTTATAGATCATTAGTTAGGCCTCATCTTGAGTATTGTGTGCAGTTCTGGAGGCCATATCTTCAGAAGGATATTAACAAACTTGAATCTGTGCAAAGGAGGGCTACCAAAATGGTACATGGTCTAAAAAATAAAACTTACCAGGATAGGCTCAAAGACCTAAATATGTATAGCTTAGAGGAGAGAAGGGAAAGAGGTGATATGATAGCAACTTTCAAGTACATTAAAGGGTTTAGTAAAACTGAGGCTGTGGGTATTTTACATAAAATGGAAAATTCAAGAACAAGGGGTCATGAGCTCAAGCTAAAGGGTAGTAGATTCAGGAGTAATTTGAGGAAGCACTTCTTTACAGAAAGAGTGATTGATTTATGGAATAAACTTCCTCAAGAGGTAGTAGCAACAAACACTGTGGGGGACTTTAAAAATGCATGGGACAAGCATAGGGCTATCCTACGAACTAGATAAGTTTATACTGTTAGGTAAGGTGGGGCAGACTTGCTGGGCCTATGGCTCTTATCTGCCGTCAATATCTATGTTTCTATGTTTCTATGTTTCTATGATGGATATGTTAATAAAAAGAAATGATAAAAGGTTGGCAAAATTGAAATAGACAAAAATCTACAGAAGGTAAATAAATTTAAGAAAGATCAAAACTTTAGTAAACTGAATGATGAAACGAAAATTAACATAGCCCGGTTACAAGTAGACATTAAAACCAGAAAAATATGCAAACTACACAGAGATCAGGATGATTACAAACAAAAAAGATCTATGTATATATATCCCATTTTCAGAGGGGTGGAATACAAGATGGAGGAGGAGGAGAGGAGGCAGAAAGAGGAAGAGGTAGGGGAAATATACACTTAGAAGAAAGGAGATATCCTACCAGACAAAGATAAGGAAAGAAGGGGGTATTATAATGACAGAAAACTATAGAAAGTCCACAGCCACAAACAGTATTTTGGAAGCCACAAGTGCTCATCCTCAATCCCTAGTTATAGGTATACCTGTAGGGCAATTCCTTTGACTCAGGAGGAATTGCTCCTCAATTACAAAGTTTGATAAACATGCTGAAAGTATGAAAGAGAGATTCCAAAATAGGGGCTATTCTAACAGAAACATTAACAAAGCTCTTACTAGAGCTAGAAAAACCAGCAGAGATGAACTGCTATTTGGTGAGAGAAAGGAAAACAAACAAGACCCAATAAGGTTCATTACCACCTATAACAATAAATGGGAGTCCCTAAGACAAGTGTTGAAGACTAACTGGCATATTTTGAGATTGGATGACAACATGAGTAAAATAGTGGGGGAATACCCTCTACTTACAACCAAAAAAGCACCCAGTCTAAGGGATAATCTAGTAAGAAGCAGGTTTGTTAGGAGTCCTTCAATGTCTGACTGGCTCAGGAAAGATAGAGGAATAAAAGGGAGCTATCCATGTGGCAAATGTGTCTATTGCCCCATATGGAAAAAAGCAAATAATTTAGGGACAATGGACAAAAAAGTTTTGAAATTAGTTTTTTCATGAATTGTAATTTTGTAGGTGTTGTTTATCTCCTTCGCTGTTCCTGTCCAATGTTCTATATTGGAAAAACTAAACTTTTTATGAAGGACAGGATACAGGAACACCGAGATGACATAACCAACAATTGTGACACTAATGTAGCCATACATTTTGGCAGCTGTCACAATAGTGATGCTGAAGTATTAAAGTTCATAGCGATAGACAAATGTGACCCCCATAACAGAGGGGGAGATGTAGACAAAGTCCTCCTACAAAAGGAGGCAAGATGGATTTATTATTTAAAGACACACAGGGATTGCACTATTGTTATCCTTTTTTGTCATTTTTGAGGTGCAATTTGGATCCAAAGACACAAAGGGCTTGTTTCCATTGAGCCGTAATTAGGTTTGCGTGCGCTCGCAAACCGTTAAATAAGCTGTCGGTAGCAATATCATTGACCGACTGCTTCCAGCGGCCCGTAATAACTCAATTTCGGCAACGGGGCTCAGGCACTTGTATGCAGCGCCGTATATGCGATCGAGGCAGCGCCGTATATGCGATCGAGTGTAGTGTAAGATCGGGTTACCCTAGTAACCTATTGATGTTTTAGAAATCTGGCATTGGCTGGAACACTAACTTACACTTACAAGAAAAGAGCTACTGCACGCAAAACAGAAACTTTTTCAATGGAAACCTGGTAATAAAATGCCGTAATTTACTTTCAGCTCAATGGAAGCGAGCTCTTTGTAGGGGCAGTGTATCCTGTTTCTTGGGCAGTTTCATATCAGGTTCATATACATATGTATATACATATACACAGGGCCAGCTCAATCATGGGACCAAGGCGGCACTTGACAGGGGGCGGCATTTCAGGGACTAAGGTAAAAGCCTTCTTAGCAGTGAG